>NC_059268.1:2340070-2422570 GCF_017591435.1 Portunus trituberculatus
CTATCACCAGAACCTAAAAATCCTTAAAACGCTTATTCTCTTACCACAAAATTTAAACCAAAGACAATTAGGGGTTTTAAGGTTCCCTTGTAATAAACTAGAAATCACTAATGACATTGGGCACCATTAATTCCACCCTTCCTTCCTCACCCCCAAATTTGTTGTGGCAGTGTATACACCAAGAGGAGGTCAGGTCATGCCGGTCACCCCTAAACAGACAAGATTGAAGCGTCATAGTCAGGAGGAGGTGGAGCTGAGCCACGAGCCACACACACACACACACACACACACACCCCGTCTGGCACCAGTGTCCTTTACATGTGTAGACAGAACTATCAAGCTTTTAATTGTCCTCTTTTATTCATTTATTGATGTTTGCCTGACTTTTCAAAATTGCTATACAACAATTATTTTCAAACTACAGGTGACCTCTTGTGTGAGTCAACGCCCTTCTCCCAAATTTGTCGCTAAATATTTGGTGAAGCAGCTAAATTTGCGACATGTCTCACACAGCGCTGATGAATCCAATCACCCAATAGTCACCACAGTGAATATGGAAACGCGTCACGGTACTCAAGGGGCTACGATTACACTACTTTATTGACATTAAAAGCCTCTATGGAGGTGACAACATTAATGGCCACACTTTCCTGTGTGTGTGTGTGTGTGTGTGTGTGTGTGTGTGTGTGTGTGTGTGTGTGTGGGCGAATGCGTTGTTTCCAACCATGCCCTCATTCGTGTTTTGTGTGTGTGTGTAATAATAATAATTAATAATTAAATAATAATAATAATAATAATAATAATATAAAATAATAATAATAATAATAATACGTTTATTAGTAATTGCAGCACATAGATAGATAGATAGATAGATAAATATTTATTAACCACAGCTAGGAATCGATTTTACATTAAAAAACAATAATATCACATTAAAGTGAAAACGATATTACTTAAACAAATATAAATGTAATAAAACACAACTGTAGTCCACAAACTACAAAATTCCTAATTAAATAAATCTAACCAGACTTCCCAAAATCTTATACATATAACTTCAGAATATCATGAATGATCTTACATACTATTTCATCTGAATAAGTACCAAAACAAATCTTCCATGCAATCAAAATGATAAGTGTCACGTATTTGTAGTGACTTAGGACAGTCCTTATGACATGCTGCTCGGTTTGTACCGAGCCACACTCACAAGTCTTTCCTCTACAGGGATACGCCCGCGGCCTCTTCTGTTCCACCTCCCTGTCTCTATTCCAAGGTTGTGACCGCTAACTCTAGAAGCGTGAAAGACAATCTGTGAAATTCATTAATGTTATGTCTCACTCTGTACACTGGATGAACTGACAAACTTGGGTTCATATACTTATAAACTTCACATCTAGATGAGTTTGAGAGCAAAATTTGATTGTTAACATCTCCCATGATGGCATTACTATCCCTGATGGCGCTTTAAGAACTCGTTTGCAAGTCTTCCGGTTGGCGTATTACATATCCGAATATTATTTAGTGCAAAAACAAGGGGATCATCTTCAAAATTGTGTCTTTCTTCTTACACTTTTGAAAAACTTATGCTGTCTCAATTTCAGTAACTCAGGAAGCGGCAAGTACCCTGACTCAACGTAACACACTAGATTGGCTGTTGTTCTCCCCCAACAGTTGTTGTAATGACCAATTGTACAATTTAATTACAGGTTTAAAGTCCGCCCCACCCATGACTCACAACCATACAAGAGTGAGGAGATCAACGCTGCATCAAAACCCGCCGCTTCACAACAAAAGGGATATCATTGTTTTTTTGAGAAAGGATACAAACTTTAACACATGACACATTTTTCCCTTTGCATGAGCCTTAACTGCTGACGAAACCGAGCCGTCGCTGGTGAAGGGTGAACGAAGTAAAGTAGCTAGAGCAGTGATCTATGACAAGTCCATTCACCACCAGGGCTCGGCATCACCAGCTCTGCCGTAAATTACATAAAATTTAGTTTTGCTCTGGTTAATTTTCATACCACATTCGTTACAAAATTCCTGTACAATTGCAATTTTTGTAACATAGCTTTCTAGATGTAGATAACAGTATAGTATCGTCCATTAGTACTAATATATGAAACCACTGGAAAACCATCTGACTGACAACGTTCCTTTATCTTTAATCAAATCATTGACAAACAGAATAAAAGTAAACATGACGTAGGCGATCCTTGTCTCACCCCAAGGTTGTTGTCTGACCGCCTCACCAATCACACTCTCTGTTACCCGGTACATTGCTAACAAAGCCGCTAGCATCACCCGCCCACACCAAGCCTTTTCATTACCTTAAATAAAACATCTCTTGGTACTAAATCATAGGCTTTAGAAAAGTCAATGAATGTTACAAAGTTTTTTTTTTCCTGGAGCCATATCCGTTAACAGGCGAAGGGTCACAATGTGTTCTAAACAATCTCGCTTCCTCTGTGCTCCAGCTTGTTCTCGGTACGGTTTAACGAGAGAGAGAGAGAGAGAGAGAGAGAGAGAGAGAGAGAGAGAGAGAGAGTGAAGATTCTAATACGCAATAAAACTGAAGATTACTCGGTGTGAGCTGAACCAGACTGGTGATGGAGGATGAGAACATGTGATGGTGGTGGTGGTGGTGGTGGTGGCGGCAGTAGTGATGGCAGAAGGCTCGTAGTGATGATGATTGTGTTTTTGTCAACGGTGGGACTAACAAACAGAAATATCGACACACACACACACACACACACACACACACACACACACACTCTCTCTCTCTCTCTCTCTCTCTCTCTCTCTCTCTCTCTCTGTGTTGGGACTGGTGAGAGGAAAAGATAAATACTGTATTTCCGTTCCAAATTGACACGCTTTAGTCTTGGCTGGCTGGGCTGCCTCTGTGAGTCCCAATTGCAGCTTCCTCAGGTAAAGTGTGGTGGACAAATCCGCACTACGCTCCCCACGGGCACCGGGTAGCGACAAGCCCTGCGCCAAGTATACACTGGCACGACTTTGCACTGGCCACATGTGTAAATTGGCTTCCTCGCTCATGTTTGATGGGAGGCGCGCGCGAGGAGAGGGAAGACTATCGGGACGGGGAACATTGGCCTCTTATTATCATGTGAGCAAAGTCTTCTTCCGCTCAGGACATTGACTGTAACAGTGAAGATATTATTCCTCCTAATTATATTTTTTCCTCACTTCTCCTTCTTTCGTTTTCTCAACATAAAATTGTCCTTGATATGTCTTCTTGATCTTTTATCTAATATTTTGATGAAATTTTCTTCTCGCCATGAATGCCCCGTAATAAAATTTTCCGACTGGCTTCATTCTTTCGTTTTTTCTTTCTTCAGTATCAGATTTTCCTCAGAGTTTGGTGTGCCATATTTTCTTCTGCTCAGACTTCGTGGAGAAACCGGACTTAATAATTCCCTTGAGGTGAAAAAAAAAAAATGATCCTATCAATAGCAGGGTTCATGGTATAACAAAAAAGTTAGGAGTATATTAGCTTTTTGAGGGAAAAGTTTAAATGTTCCGCAAAACTAAAACTAATGGTGATGGAGACAATCAATTACTATTACCACTTTTTATGCTGGAGAGAAGGCCAGCCAAGGGCAACAAAATAAAAAAAAAGGCCCACTTGAGTGCTGGTTCTCTAAAAGATAAGTCAAGAATTAGTCAAAATTAGGGAGCAAATGTCTTGATACCTACTACTACTATTACTACTACTATCAATATTACTACTGTCAGATGCCCACATCATAAGTGAAATATGAGAAATATGAAGATACAAGAAATAAAGAAAAATGGATGTATGGTAGTTCGCCAGTATGCGGTGTGTAGCCGTATCCGGCCATAAAAGAGATTAGGAAGGGCAGGAAGGTCAAAGGAAACATTTAATGACCCAGGCCAGTTGACCCAGGGCAGCCCGGGCAGATATATATAGCCCAGGTCAGGTAAACATTCTGTGGTGTTGTTGTCGTTCTTGGATGTTGTTGATACCACACGTGGAGTTCACGTGAGCTTGTACTTGATTGGTGAACGGTACATTCTGAGGGGCGTGTTGTGTGGGTCAAGACACGCCCCCATAAGTTCCTGAAGGGAAATTGTAGAGGATTGGGGCAGAGAGAGAGAGAGAGGAAGCAGAGAGGACAACCGCGGCTCTAAGCGGGCCACCCTCGGCTGGATAGCTGAGGGCGGCAGGAAAGTTTTGTACTTCATAATATAACCAGTAAGTGGAGCTATAAGTTGCAATGCAGTCTTTGAGGTAAATTAGAATGGAGGAGGAACCATGATAGGAGGTTTAGGTATTATGTGGTATTAGTTTATTATGGCTTATGTGTTTGTACTTTGGTTCATAATAACGTAGTTATATACTTGCGTTTTCATCTATGAGTAAGGGAATTTGTATACGGTTACCTACGTATGTGCATGTGTTGCTCTGACGAATAAGTTACATAACATATTTACTAGTGTGTAATTGTGTACGAAGTTAACGTGGTTCCATGTATGGGTACCAAGAGAAAGAGATTACTTGTGGGAAGTCACTTGTGTGGAAATATCAATATTTGTCATTATATTTCGAAGGTGTTAAGTTGTCATTTTTGTTGAACGGAGTCAGGTAACTATATGTGTATGGTAATATATTTGGTGGTACGTCACGTGGTTGCTTGCATTCATGTACCAAGTAAAGGTCATTCTTATATACGGGTAGCTGGGAAAAAGGGGTAATATTGTACGTACTACATATGAGATTTACTGATAAATAAAGCACCGTGTTCAGATGTTGTAATACGTTATGAAGATATAGTGGATGATGTTTGAAGTGAAATCCGTTTTGATGCGAGAATATGTACGAGATTAATGTAATTCTTAAGGATGTTTGTAATATAAATTGTAGTAATTGTAGTGGAGAAGGCAACAGAAAGAGTTGTGATTGTTACTTGTCGGCGCCGTATCGAACACCTTATGTATAGATATTATTTTTGTTAATTAAAGATAGAAAAAACCTTTGACTATTTATAGCCAGTAGCTAGAGAATTTGTGCAACGTCGTGCAACAGCTCGGATCACGACACTACCACTACTACCAATATTACTGCTACTGATACTCCTAGACAAAAGAAGCAAGTCCTACTGTAGCAGAGCGTGGTTTCGATCCACGGACCTCTGGGTTATGGGCCCAGCACGCTTCCACTGCGCCACTCTGCTGGTAACTCTCCGCTACTATTAGGTACTATAACATGACTTGTGTCTGAGGAAGTGGTCCAGATGGTGACGCCCATTAACTACAGACGCATAACGTGGCACTAGGAAGTTTCAAGTATGAGAAAGATAGATCCGATCTCGGTACAAGGAAGCAATGTATTGAGGCCAGGAATAAGGCGAATAGAATATTGTGATTCATTTTTAGAAGTGTTAAAAGCAGGAGTCCCGAAGTAATACTGAATTCATACTTGGCGGTAGTCAGGCGTAAGTTATTGTCGGCGTTTTTTCATTTGCTTGGGAAAACGGCGATAGTAACTAATTATGACTCTCTTAAGGTATACTTGGCGGTAGTCAGGCCACATCTTGACTATGAGGTACAATTCTGGTCCTCACATTACAGGAAGGATATAGCTCTGTTGGAATCAGTGCAAAGGAGGATGACTAAAAAGAAACAGGGAATGACGGATATTCCTAATGAAGAGAGACTGAAAAAAACTCAATCTGCATTCCTTAGAGAGACGTAAGTTAAGAGGAGACCTAATAGAAGTATTGAAGTGGTATAAGGGTTTTAACAAAGGGACATGAATGTAGTTCTTACCAGAGAGAGAGAGAGAGAGAGAGAGAGAGAGAGAGAGAGAGAGAGAGAGCTATCAAACTCTTCCAAGCCTCTCAGTCGCCCAAACTTTCACTTTACTGGAGAGATGCCTTCCATTAAACTCAGTTCCTCTTATTTCATAGATGTGGACAGGATGTGTTGGACTGCGAAGGAGAGGAAAGAGAGGAACGGGTGTCAGAATCGCTTAATTGGAGAGGAATAGGAATGTTACCAGGACTAGGAGTGAAATAAAAACTATTAAATGATCATCTCTGGTGCAGGAGGCGCCTGTGGTTGTGGTGAGTGCAGAGAAAGCAGTTCACAGATGGAGGGACGAGGGCGAGGAGAGGGATGAAAGGAAAGGGAAGAGGAAAATGAAGCGAGTTAGGACGAGAAAAGAAAAGTTAAACTACATAAGCCCTTGTTATGTTGTTTTAGAGAGAGAGAGAGAGAGAGAGAGAGAGAGAGAGAGAGAGAGAGAGTAGAGAGAATACTTTGTTACTTATATATTCTCATCTGATGAATTAGAAACAGGAATCTCTCTCTCTCTCTCTCTCTCTCTCTCTCTCTCTCTCTCTGCAATAGTAACTAACCAAATAAATAAAACAGAGACCCTTTAAAAGATGAAGAAAACGCAAATTTTCTGGGTATTTCCACAAAAGTCAATACATAGCTAAAAAAAGTTTCTCTCTCTTCTCTCTCTCTCTCTCTCTCTCTCTCTCTCTCTCTCTCTCTCTCTCTCTCTCTGCTCGGCGGTAAAACATCTCATTAAAATCGGCTTTGCGTGAGAGGTTCAAAGAGATGCTTTTATGGAACACTGGGAGAGATTGAAGGGTTTATCTCTCTCTCTCTCTCTCTCTCTCTCTCTCTCTCTCTCTCTCTCTCTCTCTCTCTCTCTCTCTCTCTCTCTCTCTCTCTCTCTAGTAGAATCTTGGAGTGCTTTGCAGGTATCATAGGAGTATTGGTGTATAGCATATTGTTACTTATTATTAATACTTTCATTTTTATCTATTATTATTATTATTATTATTATTATTATTATTATTATTATTATTATTATTATTATTATTATTATTATCATTATTATTATTATTATTATTATTATTATTATTATTATTATTATTATTATTGTTTTCATCATTATTATTATTATTATTGTTATTATTACTACTATTTTGTTATCATTATTATTATTATTATTATTATTATTATTATTATTATTATTATTATTATTATTATTATTATTATTATTATTATTATTATTATTATTATTATTATTATTATTATTATTATTATTATTATTATTATTATTATTATTATTATTATTATTATTATTATTATTATTATTATTATTATTATTATTGTTAGTATCATTATGATTGTTATTGTCATTAGTGTTACACGTGTATTTGTTGTGTATGATGTTGTTGCCGTTGTTGTAAATGTTGTTCACTTCACTTGTCGCCTTCACAAACTGGCCATTGTGTGGACATGTTGACTGGCCGTCACTTGACATTCGGCCATCTTGTTGCGTTGTTCGGATTAAAATATCGTTTCGAAATCTAAAATTGTTCACTTTAGAATTCGATTCGTATATGACGACCCGCAGCTGACCGAGAGGCAGCTGCGGGTGGCCTCCACCAGGGCCGAGTACGCCCGGTGGAGCAGGGACCGGGCCCGGCGGTTTGCCGCGGCCCGGAAGGCCTCCTGGCGAAGGGAGGAAGGTTGAGGATGACCGTCCTCTTCCCGCCAGGAGAGAGAAACGGTGACGGTGGGTCTGACTTCTCCTTCCGAGGAGAAGGAAACAGTGAGTGTGGGCTCACCGTGCACTGGCGGCCAGAGCGCCGCGAGAGTCCCTCAGTCGTGCGGACTCCCTGCATGGGAAGGGAGTAAGGAGATTGTGACTGTAGGGGTTGTAGGACACCAGCGAGGCGGCCAGTAGGGGTGGAGCGCTCCCCCTGCTAGGCTGCCCCCATGGAAGGACGTGAAGGACACTCGGCGTGGCGGCGGCTGAGGGAAAGCGGTCCTCTTGCTAGGCGGCCCCCGGGAAACTGTGTGTGTGGCCGCCGGCAGGAGAAAGCGCGCCATTAGCTTAGCTGCCCCCAGTGGGCGAGATGCAAGGCAAGGGTGACTACAACCCTACAGGACGTTCCGTGACCCCAAGGAGGGACTCAGGTCACTTTGTGACCTTAGGATAGACTTTGTAACCCAAGGAGACCGTTTTGGTTGAAGACCAATGGAAGGATTTTTATGTTGACCAAAGGATGACCTCCATTTATGTGTGAAAGAATGACCTCCCCTTATGTGTGACCAAAGGAAGATTTTTATGTTGACCAAAGGAAGAAATTTTTAAGTTGATGTCGAAATGAAGAATATTATGTTGATGACCAAAGGAAGAAGTGTTAGGATGACCTCCTCTTATGTATGACCAAAGGAAGATTTTTATGTTGTTGACCAAAGGAAGAATTTTTAAGTTGATGTCGAAAGGAAGAATTTTTATGTTCACCAAAGGAAGAAATTTTATGTTGATGACCAAAGGAAGATTTTTATGTTGATGACCAAAGGATGAATTATTAGGATGACCTCCTCTTATGTATGACCAAAGGATGAATTTTTATGTTGATGACCAAAGGATGACCTCTTCTTATTAATGACCAAAGGAAGGATTTTTTCTTTACAACCCAGTGAAGGATTTTTATTTCGTTAAAAAATATCTATAAAGGATATCAATTTAGTTTATCTCATTATCTTACATAACTAAAGATATTTCACTTATTTACAACATCTCTCTCTCTCTCTCTCTCTCTCTCTCTCTCTCTCTCTCTCTCTCTCTCTCTCTCTCTCTCTCTCTCTCTCTCTCTCATATCTTTTCACACAATTCAAAGGAACAAATGGATTGAAGGGCTACAAAAGGCAAAGGAAACGAGAAATGAGTGAGAGAAATGGTGTAAATGAAAAGGAAGGGATAAGAGAATAAAAAAAAATAAAGAGGGAGGTGGATGAGAAATGAGACGAATGAAAGGAGGGAATAATGGGAGAGGACGTGATGAAAAGAGAAGTGGATAGGATAGGAAAATTAATAAAACGAGTGAAAAATTGCAAAGAGACTGAGAAAAGAGGGAATAAAGAAGGATGAAATGGGGAAAATGAGAATAAATACCAAAAGAAAGAAGAAAAAGAGAGAAAACAGAGGTAGAATTGAAAAGAGACGGGTGGTAAAGAGAAAATAATAAAAAAAAAGGAAAGAAATGAAAGAAAAAAGAGATAAAGAAAAGGAGAAAAATAGACGATGGAGAGAAAGAAGAGACTAAAGGCGGCAATAAAAGAGAGAAAAATGATACAGGAGAGAAACAAATAGAAGGAAAACAATGGAGAACAAAGGGAAGAGGAAAGAAAACATAGGTAAGGTGAAGAAGATGACAAAGAAAAGGAAAAAAAAAAAAGAAGAAAATAGGAATAAAGAGAATGAAAATGGAAGGAAGAATAAGAAGATAAAGGAAGTAAGTGGAAAGAAACAGAAGAAAAGAAGAAAAAGAAGAAAAGGATAATAAAAGGCGAAAAAACAAAGAGAAAAGGATGAAAATGAAAGTAAGAATAAGAAGATAAAGGAAGGAAGTGGAAAGAAACAGAAGACAAGGCCAAAAATTAGAGAAGCGATTTAAAGAAGAGAAAAAAAGAAGAGGGAAAAAAGAAACAGGGAGGAAAATAATGAAGGTTATGGAAGGGAAAAGGAAGAAAATTGCCGCTGAACTGAAAATTTTGTGCATTTTTTTGTGTATTTTTGTGTAATGAATATTTTGTCACCATCAATGTTGTTATGGGCTATTTTTTTCTATCTTCATTTTAAGAAACCGAGAAAAAAGAAAGTCGCGGATAATGATGGTAATGATGATAGAGGTGGTGGTGGTGGTGGTGGTGGTGATAGTGATGACAATAATGAGAGAGAGCTGTTAATTAACCTCTCTCTCTCTCTCTCTCTCTCTCTCTCTCTCTCTCTCTCTCTCTCTCTCTCTCTCTCTCTCTTATTTCTCAAACCATAACAATTAAGAAAAATCTGATAAAAAAACGAGAGAGAGAGAGAGAGAGAGAGAGAGAGAGAGAGAGAGAGAGAGAGAGAGAGAGAGAGAGAGAGAGAGAGAGAGAGAGAGAGAGACAGAGAGAGAGAGAGAGAGAGAGAAAGAGAGAAGAAAGAAAGAGATAGAAGAAAGAGAGAGAGAGAGAGAGAGAGAGAGAGAGAGAGAGAGAGAGAGAGAGAGAGAGAGAGAGAGAGAGAGAGAGAAACATTTTAAACATTTTAAACATTTATTCATCATTAGTTTTTTTAAAAATATATAATGTACATAGTATAATATGCATTGTGCAAACTAGCTAGCCTATTTTAAGCAAAGCTTTTCAGGCATCTTATAATAATCTGTGAGAATTATTTGCTGACATGTGCGGTTTGTGTAATGGAAAGAATAGAATCTTAACAATAATACATAGTAAAAGTTAATGGAAATATTTAAGACAGTACAATAATAATAATAATAATAATAATAATAATAATAATAATAATAATAATAATAATAATAATAATAATAGTAATAATAATAAAAATGAAAATAATAACAATAACAATAATAATAATAATGATGATGTTAAAGATGACAATAATGAAAATATTAACAATAACAATAATAAAAATAATCATGATGACAATAATTCTTATGATAATACATTAATACAAGTTAGAAATAATAACAATAGAAATAAAAAAAACAATATTAATTATAACAGTAATAAAAATAATATTGATGACAATAGTTCTTATGATATTATATTAATACAAAATAGAGATGATACTATTGAAAGAAGATTCAGTGATATAACATAAACAACTCTGATGATAATAGTAATATATAGACTAAAAATCATGAAAATAAAGATATATGACAATTCAGCTGTAAAATATTAGCTATAAGGAAATTTAATAAAGATCCTTTATATGCATGAATACAAATACTTAGATTTAATATTGCAAACTAGACAATCAATATGAATTTATGATATTTCTTTTAGTTGTTTTTAAATATACTAAGGGAAGGAACATTTTGTATGTGAGGTGGTATAGTGTTCCATACAACAGGACCTATGTATAAAATTGAATGGCGAAATTTTGTGAGGCGATGAGCTGGATGTAGGAGGTTACCACGATTACGTGTCCTATGTTCATGGGTTGGGAGGAGATCTTTTGCTAAATCAAACTTCCTCAAATCTCAAACTAAAATGCAACAAAATTCTCTTCCCAAATCTGTCATGAGAAGTTTCAAACCAGGAGACAAGGTTTTACTTTTTCTCCCCACTCCAGGCAATGCTCTTTACAGTAAGTTCATGGGACCTTATGTTGTGGCTCAAAAGCTAAGTCCATTAAACTATGTGGTCCACACTCCTGACCGTCGTAAGGATTCCCAACTAGTTCATATTAATCTAATGAAACCTTACCACTCCAGAGAACCAGAGGACGACTTGTCTCGCACTGTACCTGTATGTCTGGTAGGGAAGGAGTCTGGTCCTGTGCCCCCCTAGGAAGAGTCCGACATCGAATTCCTCTTCTCGTCACCTAAAGGACGCCCCTCAAACAGCCAAATCATGTCCAACCTTGATGAGGTTTTCTTTCCTTAACACCTTCACAACAGTCTGATCTTAAAAAGTTATTGCTAGACTTTTCTGAAATCACAGGTGACCTTCCAGGACTTTGTACTACTATCCAACATGATATAACTTTAATATCTAATGACATCAAGCCTATAAGACAACCAGCCTATCGCATTTCACCCATTAAAAGAGACTTGATGAAAAAAGAGGTAGACTATCTGCTCTGTCATCACCTTGCAGAACCTAGTATATCCCCTGGGCTTCTCCTGCCTGTTAACATCTAAGCCAGACGGTAGTAGTCGATTTTGCACCGACTACAGGAAATTAAATAAAGTGACGGTGCCAGACTCCTACCCATTGCCCTTGATAGATGACCTTATAGATAGCATAGGAGTGCCAAATTTGTAACCACCATAGATTTACTTAAGGGTTACTACCAGATTCCCCTCTCGGACGAGGCCAGAATAATATCCGCCTTCATCACCCCTTCGGGCTATACCAATACACAGTGATGCCCTTCGGCTTGTCTAATGCTCCCGCCACCTTCCAGAGGGTTATAAATTACATCACCCAGGACTTGGAGGGAACATCTGCCTATCTGGACGACCTGTTGGTGACTTCGGACGACTGGGTGACACATCTGACCCGTCTCCAGAGGCTGATGGGTCGGTTGCAGGAAGCCGGTCTTACAATCAACCTGGCCAAGTCCACCTTCGGGAAGTCTACGGTGGTCTACCTGGGACATGTGGTGGGGAACGGCAAGGTTCGCCCCAAGAGAGCCAACGTAGAGGCCATCCTTGGCTTCCATGTCCCTACCACCAGGAAAGCTCTCATGAGGTTCTTGGGGATGGCTGGTTTCTACAGACGATTCTGTAGGAACTTCTCCACCCTGGCCGCCCCCCTGACGGACCTTATCAGCACTTTCGTCCCCTTCCACTGGACCCCGACCTGTGACCAAGCCTTCCAACATCTCAAGGTGTTCCTTTCCTCGGAGCCAGTGGTCTGGACGCCAGATCACTCCCGCCCCTTCCATCTACCAGTGGACGCGAGTGGAGTTGAAGTGGGTGCTGTCCTCCTTCAAGCAGACCCCACAAGCGGCATCGTCCATCCCATCGCCTATCACTCCACCAAGCTGAAGAAACACCAAGTCAACTACTCCACCATCGAGAAAGAGGCTCTGGCACTCGTCCTGGCACTCCAACGTTTTGAGTGCTACCTTCATCCTGGTCCTCAAACTACGAAGGTCTTCACCGATCACAACCCTCTGGCCTTCCTTCACGCCATGAAGAACCGAAACCAACGCATACTTAGGTGGGCCTTATTAACTCAACCCTTCAACTTGGAAGTCCACCATATCAAGGGGGTGGACAACATCATCGCCGACGCCTTATTAAGATCTCCCGTCTCACCTCCTTCATGAGCCCATTACGGATGTTTTACGGGGGAGGAAATGTTACGGACCGCCCGTAACATACTCCACTAATATCACCTCCTCCGCTTGCTACCTCGTTCTCCACCTCTCCACCTCCCCTTCCACGTCATCGTCTCATGAACCTTCCACGGCACCGTCTCATGAACCCTCCACGTCACCGTCTCATGAAGCCCGCTACTGTCCCGAAGTTGGATTCACGCAGTCCCATTCGACTCAACCGGAAGTGTTAAGCCAGCTCTTGGCTTTCTGGAAGTCAGTCGAGGTCTAGGCCTCAACCAGTGAACACAACGCCTCTTGGACTACCGTGGGATCCACCTCACCCAGCACTTCACCACTGCGACACCGCATAGGTATCACTTCCCTCGTCCCGTTTTTCCACATTGCCTCCATATAAGATTAGTATTATTGTTAGGTATTAAGTTGGGTTCTTTATTATTGTATTTATTTCTGTGTGATATGTATATGTGTATGTCAGTTTCATGTTTCATGTTATATCTATGTTTATGTTAAGATTCATTATTGGGTTATTAAAATAGCTTTTTAAGTGCCCCCTTTGCATTTCCTCACCAGTTGAACCTGCAGTTTGTTTGTTTTTATTGTTATTGTTCACCGGCTCCCCGATGCCAATCTTACCCGTTTAACCGGTGAACGTAACAGCAGATAAACTATTAAAAAAACTATCGTATTCTACTTTTACGCTGCTTAACTGTCAATACATAGCAGAGGAGAGAGAGCAAAGGGAAGAGGGAAAAGATAAACTTAGAAAAGGAAGAAAATAATACACAAGAGGAAGAAAAGAGAGACGGAGAAAGAAGCAAAATGAATAAGAAGTAAAAGGAGGAGGAAAAAAAAAACTTGGATGAAACGAGTGAAACGATGAAAGGAAAGGAGCGGTGAGAAATGAATGAGATCAAAGGTGAAAGAAAAGGATGGATAAACTGAGAGTGGGAGATGAAAGCCGTGGTGACAGAAGGAAGAAAAGGGAGAAAGGCAGAGAGGTGGTGAGTGGCTGAAGGGCATTGAGCCAAAACACTTTTGTGAGACTGGAGAAGGTCACTGCAAGTCTGTCTGAGGAGTGTTGAGTGGCGCTGGTGAGGCTCGGTATTAGGACGAGGTCACGGGTCACGAGGTGGGGGAGTGGTGGGGATGGAGGGACGGGGAGGTGGGTACAAATGGTGGTGAGAAATCGAACTTACGAATGGCAGTTAGAAATGATAAATAAGAACATCAATTTGACATATGATAAGAGCATATCTACATTTACATATTAATTTTTTGGTTTGAAACAAATATTGGACACAACAAATAGTGGCAATGATTAAAGTGTTCATGACAGGAACCACAACAATTCACGGCCACAATACAAAATGGAAGCAAATTTGGAAACATAAATCTGGCAAAATAACATTTTTTTTCGCTTGACACACATACATGCAAAGTTTAGAAGCTCCACAGTTCAAATGACAGACTGAATCCATTCCTGTCTTTACGAAAATACCTCGACTGCAAAGAAATTCACGCAGAATTATGAACGCTTAGAAACTTCGGTTTCAATAAACTATTGGAGTACACGAGGAGACTTGACAAGTACACTGAGACTGACCCACTGACTGACTTGATAGTGTTCGAAGCAACAACAAGGAAGTCAAGGGGAATGGGAACCATATGCCAATTTTGAGCGTAAAAAAATAGTGCACTGTGCGAGTCATCAAGCAGCCACCACAGCATCAGGTTGGCACGTGCCAGTGTTCAGTTCAGGGAAGGTTTACACATATCCAGAACAGCACGCGAAAAATGAGGATAATTTCACAAAACCGTGCACAATATACGTCAAGGAAGTAATTATGATGACGTTATTACCTCATGATGAGATTAATGAAAATAAAACATTAGAAATCAATTCACTAATTAAAAACAGCCACACATTATTTCAGCTGCGAAGTAAATACAAGTGTGGATTTGTGCCAGAGAGATTCTTCCTACATTACTGATGACATGTACCAATAACATGAGACAAAACACTTCAGGGAACTGTAATAGTTCACACCACAGGTAACTGATGAACAACACGCACACACACACACACACACACACACACACACACACACACACACACACACACACACACACACACACACACACACACACACACACACACACACAGCCACGTCAATCAGTGATTGGCGGAACATTAGTCACGGGCCGCCTCATTAATGACAATGGTTATGTTTCGCCTTCCTTATCTTGGAAAACTTTCAACTTTCCAAAGAAATGAAAGTGATGAGGCGCGAAGAGAAAATGAATTGTTGCTGTGGCAGAAAATAAACAAAAAACGAAAATATAAATAAATAAGTATATATCAAAATAATTACGTCAAGAAGTAATAAATTATTAAATAATTAAACATTCCGACAAACAAACATTCATTATAAACTAAACATGGAAGCAAACACGACAATGATTGGCGAAAAATGTGCAGGATGCCCGTTTGCACCAAATGTTTGTAATCATTTAACTTTTCAATCAACATGAATTAATGCTGCATATTCATGTATACACACACACACACACACACACACACACACACACACACACACACACACGGCCCGGTAGCTCAGTGGTTAGAGCGCTGGCTTCACAAGCCAGAGGACCGGGGTTCGATTCCCCGGCCGGGTGGAGATATTTGGGTGGGTCTCCTTTCACGTGTAGCCCCTGTTCACCTAGCAGTGAGTAGGTACGGGATGTAAATCGAGGAGTTGTGACCTTGTTGTCCCGGTGTGTGGTGTGTGCCTGGTCTCAGACCTATCCCAAGATCGGAAATAATGAGCTCTGAGCTCGTTCCGTAGGGTAACGTCTGGCTGTTTCGTCATAGACTGAAGCAGATCAAACAGTGAATTACACACACACACACACACACACACACACACACACCGCGTAGTGTAGTGGTTAGCACGCTCGACTCACAATCGAGAGGGCCGGGTTCGAGTCCCGGTAAGCGGCGAGGCAAATGAGCAAGCCTCTTAATGTGTGGCCCCTGTTCACCAAGCAGTAAATAAGTACGGGATGTAACTCGAGGGGTTGTGGCCTCGCTTTCCCGGTGTGTGTTGTGTGTTGATGTGGTCTCAGTCCTACCCGAAGATCGGTCTATGAAGTCTGAGCTCGCTCCGTAATGGGGAAGACTGGTTAGGTGACCAATAGGTAACCGAGGTGAATCACTCATTCATTCACACACACACACACACACACACACACACACACACACACACACACACACACACACACACACACACACACACGTGCACATCCCAGCTCTTTATGAGCAAACATTACGCAAAAACGATTTAAACATGTATGGTTAAATACTCTTTTTTTGTGTGTGTGTGTGTATATATATATATATATATATATATATATATATATATATATATATATATATATATATATATATATATATATATATATATATATATATATATATATATATATATATATATATATATATATATATATATATATATATATATATATATATATATATATATATATATATATATATATATATATATATATATATATATATATATATATATATATATATATATATATATATATATATATATATATATATATATATATATATATATATATATATATATATATATATATATATATATATATATATATATATATATATATATATATATATATATATATATATATATATATATATATATATATATATATATATATATATATATATATATATATATATATATATATATATATATATATATATATATATATATATATATATATATATATATATATATATATATATATATATATATATATATATATATATATATATATATATATATATATATATATATATATATATATATATATATATATATATATATATATATATATATATATATATATATATATATATATATATATATATATATATATATATATATATATAGAGAGAGAGAGAGAGAGAGAGAGAGAGAGAGAGAGAGAGAGAGAGAGAGAGAGAGAGAGAGAGAGAGAGAGAGAGAGAGAGAGAGAGAGAGAGAAGGGGAATGAGAGAGAGAGTACGGGAATGACATAAAGAAAGAGGTGAGGAGGAGGAAGAGGAAGAAGAAGAGGAAGAAGGGCAAGACAAGAACAAAAGAGTAACAAAATTAACAAGATTAAGAAAAGTAAATCCAGACGAAAATGAAGAAGAAAAATACTGAAATAAGGATAAGAGAAAGAGGATGATGGAAGATGAAGGAAATGAGAGAAGGGAGAAAGAGGACGAGGATGAGGATGAGGAGGAAGAAGAGATGCAGTGCAAGGAATGAAGGAGCGGAAGCCTTCGTGAACCTTGTCTTGGTGGTGGTGGTGGTGGTGGTGGTGAAGGACATGTAATAAATGCAGAAAGGAAGTGTCTCTAAGAAGTGGCGAGGACGGGCTGGCGTGAGGTGAGGAGTAGCCCTTTGATACTGACTCGTGGTGCGTCTTGTTGGTGCAGAGGATGAGAGGAAAGAGGAGGTGACAAATGAGGGTGGAAAGGGAAGAGTGACTGAAAGCTAGAGAAAGGAATGTGACAAGGAACAAAAGGGATTGATAGTGTGGATGAGGAAAACAAGGCGCAAGAAAAGGAAAGGAAGAAAAAAATGAGGGTGTGCAGGATGAAGAGGGAAAGTAAGGATTGTAAATACTAGGTGGGGTTGATTGTGTCAAAGAAAGCATGGAAAAGAAAAAGAACGAGAAACGAATTTACAACACACACACACACACACACACACACACACACACACACACACACACACACACACACACACACACTAGCACGCATAATTCATTGTGCCTTTCCGTTTATCCTACAACAAATAACAGAAAAAAATTAGGAAGAAAAAAATAATCAAGGAAAGTTTGAAGGAAAGAAGATAGGAAGGGCAGAAGACAGGAAGAAACAAGAAAATACTGAAGAAAATACGAATGATATGTGTGTGTGTGTGTGTGTGTGTGTGTGTGTGTGTGTGTGTGTGTGTGTGTGTGTGTGTGTGTGTGTGTGTGTGTGGCTTCCCTTCACTAAAAGAAAGAAGAGTCACAGTTCTGGCTAGTCAATCAGTGCACGGGTACACCTGAGCCGCTGTTCCTCACACCTGCCCTGCAATTAATCACACTCACCACTTCTCTTCAACAACTCTGTTTCCTTCTCACCCATCTCCCGCCTTTTTTCAGTTCACATTATTGAGTAACTCACTCCCTGAAGAGCATTGCCAGCCGGTCGATAAGTTTAAACACTTAATCATCAACTTGTAGTGATAATTTTTCGTGCAGAGTGAGTGGAAGGAAAAAGTATTAATTTTTAAGTTGGCTATCAAACGAACTAATAATTTGCCAAGAGCGAGACACCACAACCAAGGGAATTCACAACCATCATGCTGTTCTCTCATCACAACAAAATGCGGCATGACAACTTTCCCCTCCTTCCCAGTGTCCTCAGTGGGTGCCACCTCTCCCATCAAGGTCCCGACACTGTGGCCTCCTTTATTCACAGTGGCGCGGTGCGAGACACGGAGACATTGAAGTCTGCCTGGGAAGATAACTTGTGTCCCGCTGCACACAAGTGGAACAAGGGCGTGGCCTGACGCTCACTGAGGGCAATGATGCACCTCTGCTTAGTGCTTAGAGTTGTGAATACTTATTGTGAGTGTTATTGTTGCTGTTGATGTTGTTGATGTCATTATTGTTGTAATAGCGAGGAGCATTATTTCTATTATCGCTGTTATTTTTCAAGTCTAGTATTGTGTTATTTTTACAGTCTTTTTATTGTTGTTTTAGTTGCTGCTTATCACTTAATTGTACATACACCAATAACGATGCCACCAAATTAAAACAGGATAATATACAAGATAACGCAATAAACAATGATAGCAAGTATCACACAACTCAGTTATGAAAACAACAAACATGAATACTGATCAATTTTTACCTTTCATTAACTACTGTCGGGAATGATAAAGATAATACTTCTTCCAAGTCAAAAGCTAAACATTAAAGATGAACTGGCATTTCCCTTACACATCCGAAAAGCAATGCTGCCAGAGAGAGAGAGAGAGAGAGAGAGAGAGAGAGAGAGAGAGAGAGAGAGAGAACGGCCTGCTACTGGTGGTAATGACGAGGATAGTGCACGGGCCGTTATGCACTTTGCGGGAGCTGTGAGGCGGCCTGGGGATCCAGTGGAACGGAAGAAGCACACCAGGTCCTCCAAGAAATAAAGCCTACCTATATGTTAAACTTAAAGTAAGTTTCTCATTACGTGGTCATGTCAACCCAACAACCAACTCTACCGTTTAGTGATGATTCTGATAATGACTCTTTGATCAACCCAGATGATTACCACAATTTTTCGTTAGAAACCATTAATGCAATGACGTTTGAATTAACAAAGTATAATGATGAAGGTAAATTTTCCCTAGCTAATAATAATGATTATGTTATATCGCAACCAGCATGTGATTATTATTTTTGTGGTGATAGAAATGTGGACCCAGACATTATTGATGAATCCTTGAAAATGTTATTTTTCAATATTGGTAGTATCCCTGCACACTTTGAAGAGTTTCAGACACAGTGTTTGAACACTTTATGTTTTGATGTTGACGTCATAGGTCTTTGTGAAACCAGACTTAATACTTCATTAGAACCCTTGTTTCAGTTAACCAATTTTAATGGGAACTTCAGTAGTAAATCAACTAGTGGAGGGGGACTTGCTATTTATATGCGTAAGAACTTTCTCTATGAACCAATGAGTAACATCTCTTTACAACTGCCACATTTTCAGTCATTGTTTTTTAAAGTAACTCATCCTTATAACTTTATCTTTGGAATAATTTACCGCCCACCTAACTCGAATATTAATGACTTCTTCACTGCTATCGAAGAAATCCTAGGTGTTTTGGTTAATTACTTGCATATTCCTGTCATATAATGGGCGACTTTAATATAAATTTACTAAATAATGAAAAAAATACAAAGGAATTGATAAATATTTTATGTTCTCATTCCATGTTTCCATCCATAACTAAACCAACACGAGTTACAGGACATTCAGCCACACTTATTGACCATGTTTGGACAAATGATCTCATTAACTGTATGAAGAGCGGAATTATCAATACAAGCATTAGTGATCACTTTCCAATTTTCAGTTGTTTTAAAGCAAAAAACAAAACAATTCAAGTTAAACCAGTGCGTAAAAGAATTATTAACAGTGAGTCTATTGAAAGGTTCAAATTAGATTTGACAAATTATAAGTGGGAAGAAGATATAAACTTAAGGTCTGTTGATGAAGTTTTTGAGAAATATATAACATCATTTACTTCCTTGTATAATAAAAATTTTCAATTTAAGGAATATGTAGTTAAAGAAGACCACGTGGACAAGCCGTATATCACCTCTGCAATACGGCAATCTATCAAGCAACGTAACAAATTGCAAAAATTATCTGCGAAATGGCCGTTGACATACACGAGACAATTCAAAAGGTACAGAAACATGCTCACTACAGTAATTAGAAATGCTGAAAATAAGTACTACAGCGAAACATTGAAAACAAATGCCAGTAACAACAGAAAAACATGGGAAGTAATTAATAATATTATGGGAAGGTGCAGGAGATCCAAACTCCCACCATATTTTACCTTTGACGGGGAATTAACCACCAACGACCAAAAGATAGCTGATGGTTTTAATGCGTATTTCAATGACGTTGCCGAACAACTGGCACAAAACTTACCGCCTGCAGCAAGATCATTTAGAGAATTTCTACCACAGCCTATTCATAACTCTATGTACTTATCCCCAACATCAGTAGAAGAAGTACATGGAATAATAAAGAAATTGAAATCTACCTCGCCCGGGTATGACGAAATTCACCCAAAAGTTGTTAAAGAATGCACAGATATTATAGTACCTTTTCTTGTACACATTATAAATAGATCATTCGAAGATGGTATTTTTCCAACCCATTTAAAAGTTTCTAAAATTATTCCAGTATTCAAGAAAGGCATAAATACGCTTCCTCATAACTATAGACCCATCTCAATGTTAACAACTTTTAGTAAAATATTTGAAAAAGTAATGATCAAGCGTGTAAGTAATTATTTAACCGATCATGACATATTAACTAACAACCAATTTGGATTCAGACCTGGTTATTCAACAGATTTAGCCTTGCATAAATTGTGTCAGTCTATTTACAACACACTCGATAACAAGATGTACCAGATAACCATTTTTTGTGACTTAGCCAAAGCTTTTGACACTATCTCTCACACTATCTTACTGGAAAAATTGTCTTTGTATGGTATTAGAGGTGCTGCTAACAATTGGTTTAGAAGTTATCTTTGTGGTAGAAAACAATATGTTTGCATAAATGATCATGTGTCAGCTCAAACAACGATCCGTCATGGAGTACCACAAGGATCAGTTCTGGGACCCTTACTCTTTTTGATCTATATAAATGATTTAGTAAGAAGTAGCACAAAATTAAACTTTCTCCTTTTGCGGACGACACAAATATGTATGTTAGTGGGCAAGACCTCAGGGAGCTAGAACTTATTGTTAACAGTGAACTTGTCAATGTATATAACTGGCTCAATAGTAATAAACTTACTACAAACATTAATAAGACACATTACATGTTAACACACACAAAGACACGAACCCTAACTGCAAACATAACCATTAAGATTAACAACTTAGATATCCATAGAGTAACAGAAACAAAGTTTTTAGGAGTTGTTATTGATGATAAATTAAGATGGAAGGCGCACATTGATTTCATTAAACTAAAAATTAGCAAATTAATAGGGATAATGTATAACATAAGAAATAAATTAAACTCTGCTAATATAAGACGAGTATATATGTCATTAGCGTATTCACATTTGTTTTATTGTGCAGCAATTTGGGGAGGGCATGTCACACATATGTACAAAATCTCTTTATAACTCAGAAAAAATATTAAGAATTATGTATTTTGGTAGTAAGTATGAACACACCGATCAGTATTTTAGAAATAATTGCCAGCTGAAATTAGATGACATCATATCCTATAGCACTTCAATTTTTGTCTATAATGCCTTACATGACTGCCCAGTAACCATAGAATACTCTGGAAATAATCACAACACTAACACTAGAACGAGACATGAACTTAGACTGCCTCGATGCCGGACGTCCCACGCCCAGCAAAGTGTGCTGGTGCGGGGTGTCAAGCTGTGGAATCAATTGCCAGGTGACACAATAAATGCCAATACAAAAAATACTTTTAAGGCAAGAATCAAAAGACAATTCATGACTAGATATTAATTTCCTTTGTTTAAATATTTGCAATTATATGTATTTTCTAATATTCATACTGTATAATTATATTTTTGTGGGTATGTACCTGTATGCTCTGAGTGTGTCTGTTGTGGAGATAAATATACATTATTAATGTAAGTAGTAAATATTCTATGAATTATGTATGTAAGAATGAGGATATGTATCTTTGTTGTTAAATAGTGTACGCATATAACTATGTGTTTGTGCTTGTTTGTGATTGAAAATTATCAATTAGTTAATAGTATGACTGCGTTGTCTGTGATATTTGTTTAGTCTCAAGGCCTGTATAAGAGATTCTCTCAACGGGCCCATTAGTAACTATGTTAAGAATATTATCTTTCTTGGTATGTACAAATCAACCAATAAATTTATCAAATTTATCAAATTATCTCTCTCTCTCTCTCTCTCTCTCTCTCTCTCTCTCTCTCTCTCTCTCTCTCTCTCTCTCTCCCTCCCCACTGGCCGCCACGCACGCTGCTCCTGAATCAGGCGACACAAACGGTGCCATTCCTGGATGCAATAAATGTGACTTTTACACCAACCGTCCCCGCGTGACACACGTGTTGCTGCCACAGGTCGGGCTAGTGATGTTGTTGTTGTTGTTTCCCATATTAATTTTTGTTGATGTTGTTGTGGTTGTTATTGTTATTGTTGTTGCTGGAGGAAGAGGATGAGGGGAGAAAGGAGGGAAGAGGAGGAAGAAGTGGTAGTGGGGTGATGGTGTGGTGTGGTGGGTAATTCATAAACTGTCTACAGTTTACGATGATTCCGTTGCTTCTGCATTGCACTGAAATGTTTTATTCATTTGTCGTAGAAAAGGAAAAATATATGTAATGGTATCCATAGCTTTATGGGTAGAGTATTCGTTTATCCATCTAGTCCTTTATATATTTATTTAATTATTGACGTTCTTCATGACGTACGTACCCTGACACTATCGTCTGTCACAGTTTCTTTTATAGCAAACCTGTGTCTGTTTCCTGGAATCCAACACTCGTGAAAGAGAGAATTACATGTTCGTCTCGGGAATCTGAACTGCTTTAGTATTTCTGCTTTTCAAGTTTTCTCTCAATATGAAGGAAACTGAGTAGAAAATAATGATGTTCCAGGTTGTTTGCAGATTTCTTTGCATTGAACCCTTTATGATAGTCAGGGTTGTAACGCATCCAGGGATTCATACTGAGGTGTTTTACAGACCTTTTATCGCTTACGGCAAAGCTCTTCACCGCCATGAGGAGCTGTGTACACCGTGAGCCGCGCGTGAACTGCTGTGAGAGAAGGACCCACCCAACAGTTAAGTGACACTTTCCTCACTGGAAAGGAAAGGTTCCCTGGAGCACGAGACGAGAGCAACACAAGGGACACAGTTAAGAAGAGAAACATGAACACTCACACCTGTCAATGTAACCCATGCATCTCAACGCGCCAGTCATCACCAGCTACAAACATGTTTAATGCTCTCTTTACCTAGAAATTGACTCGCCACTAACAATTTCATCAATAACTGTTTTCCACTAACAAAGTATCAAATGAATGATAGGAGTGGAATAAATAATTAGATAGAAGAATGATTGAATAAAAATGATAAATTAAACAAATAAGTAATAACTGCTATGATAAGGTGAGAGTGAAAACATCATTCTTATTACGCCGCTAGCCTAACAGTGAAGTCTCGTGCTCCCCGACTAACATACAAAGTCTAAGCGCTTACATAGCGGTGACCGGGGTTCGAACATGGGTTATTGCGGGCACAATGCAATGTACTAACTACTATACGATCACGGCCACTACTCCGCGGGGTTACCACAGGCAGAGTGGCATGAGAGCGCTGCCTCTCCTAATCTGAACAACCTGATCTGACGTTTATGATCCTGTCCTTGATAGATAGATAGTATATTGACCACAGTGCACAGGAATGTTCATCTTTACAATATCCGCAACAAGAACTACCTCATCTGCCGCACCGGGAAGCTAAGGAAGCAAGGGAAGCTGCAGGAAGCCATCACGCCTACATGTGACACTCCCTATTCGGATGAAGTCACAACCGTCAAGCCACGGGAAGAACACCGCACCATAAAGGCAATCTGACCAATATAACAATGTGTAATTATTGAAATTGAAGCGAGGGCAAGTATTTTCATTCATTTCCTGTGAGTGATTATCCCTCTCCTTCCTTCCCTGCCAAGGCCAGGAGCTGCGTGCCGTCCTTTGCCTGTAACTCTCCACTCCACTTGGTTGGTTGGATGATCCTCAATACTGTAGCATCGCATACATGTCATTATTGGCGTGAATTCATATTGTTTTATATTGTGTGGTGGAATCCTTAGGTGGAAAGCCAGTATTCCATTTTCCGTTGCTTTCTTTGACACAGCAGTTTCTGTGAAGGTGATTTTTATGATTCTTGTTTTTGGTATTTTATATATGTTGTCTATGTAGGTGATCCAGAAGTTATTGGCAAGAATTTCTTCAATTATATCTTTATCTTGATGGCTGTAAATGTATTCGTCAACATTGAAGAGCAGTATTGTTCTTTTGGCAGTATTGGGCTGCATTGAGTTTTTCGGTGACCTTTTTGGAAAAGATGGTGTCAATGTCTTCATCATCCTTGGTTAGGACCACGAAGCCATCAGCTGTTGTAATTATTTTTGTTGCGTATACCAGTTCTTCAGAAAGGGTCTTCTACAGTTTTATTTTGGAATCTCCGTCTGGTCCGTGGTGTTTTATTTTTACCCTTGGCATCTTCGTTTTACATAATTAATACATTTACCTACAAGGGGCAGTCGCCCGACACACGACCCAGCTAAGTTAATGTATATAGAAGTAGCCTGCCTATGCGCAACGGTTTGATAACCCAGCTGCTAATAGCCGTCATAGTTACCCTATTGCGCGCCCTGATCCTAATATGAGTGTTTGCCCGACCGGGCCTGGTGGCTTAAGGCACCCTTCTAAGGGGCCCCTCGTGCATATAGCCTAAGGGTTCACCTTGACCACCAGGTGGACGCTAAGGGCGAAAAAAGAAATAAAGTAAGAGTAAAAGATGCCTGGGTGGGACTCACCCGGAGGGAGTCCCCAGTACACAGGGCTTTTCCAGGATCCACCAAGCGGGATCCTCGTAAATAAGGCTGGAGTTGAGTTGCCACTCGCTAATGATCTAAGCCTTACCAGTCGGCACAGTCGCGAGGGTACCGGTGCTTCTTCTTCTTCTTCTTCATGTAAAAAGAAAATGAAAATGTGAAGGGTTTGGACAGTAGGAAGATAAAAGTAAGAAAATGAAAATAAGCACAAGATAAAAGATTGTGGGCGGACCACATTGCTATTTTTCAACTCTTTGATTAGATGTGATTGTACACCTCTCTCGCTCTTTTATTTTTTAGATATTATTACCCTACCTAAAAGGTTGTCTTTTTTTTTTTTCTTATTTGTAAGCAGGACCCAGCTAACCCCCACCAGTCTCTAACTTCCAGACTGCTTACATTTTTTTAAATTTTTTTTTATGATCTATTTACTTGGACTGCATGCAGAACCCAGCTAACCACCACCGGTCCCTAACATCCAGACTGCTTACAGTTTTAAGTACATTTATTGAATATTCTTATCAGTATGTTTTAATTTAATGTTTTTTATGTAATATGTACATCAGTAAACTTTTTTGTGAATTTTGAATATTATCACCCTATATGGACATTTATTCATTTTTCATTTTACGTGCTTGTATAATTATGTCCTACACTACCACCACCACAGCCTCGCCAATACCTGTGCAGTGCATTACACTGCTGCCAGAAGGCGGCGGCCTGAATTGGTGGTGGAGGGCCGGCCAACACTTTCCATGTTTGGCAATCCGCTCAGGCAGTTCATACAAGGCAGAAGACCAACGATAATGAATTTCAACATTTTTCATGACTTTTTAATATCAATCTCTCATCATCCTCTCTTCCCCCTCCCCCTTACTATTCTCTCTCTCTCTCTCTCTCTCTCTCTCTCTCTCTCTCTCTCTCTCTCTCTCTCTCTCTCTCTCTCTCTCTCTCTCTCGTACAACAACCCAACAACAACCCAAACAACAACAACAGCAAAATCAGATGCGCTTGTTGCAACAGCAAACACAAAACACACAACATATAACCACGATAACCACTGAATTTTCATGACATTTGCATCTCCTTCTCTTGTTCGTGTGTCTCCATCCTCTGTCAGTGTTAGCAGGTCTTGTCTGTCTGTCTGTCTTTGTGTTTCATTCAGCTTCCACCCATTAGTGGCGCAGTCAATTTTCTTTATAGTGATGGGCATATTAGGGCTCATATCACCACCCAAGCGCGTCTTTGTTGCAACCACCTAGAACCTGGGTAGGTATCTTGGTGACATGTAGCTAACTTCAAACCACTCCACAAATGACATAACTTCAAAGTGGTATGTGATGGAATTCTAACTTACACGTGGACGTGTGTGTGTCTGTGTGTGTGTGTGTGTGTGTGTGTGTGTGTGTGTGTGTGTGTGTGTGTGTGTGTGTGTGTGTGTGTGTGTGTGTGTGTGTATTTACCTAGTTGTATTTACCTAGTTGTAGTTTTACAGGGCCTGGGCCTTATGCTCGTGTGGCCCCGTCTCCATATATACACTTATCAAATCTTGCTCTAAAAGTATGCACACTCGTTGCAGACACTACTTCTTCATTTAAACTGTTCCACGTCTCAATACATCTTTGCGGGAAACTATATATTTTTTAATATCTCTCAGACATCTTCCTTTTCTCAGCTTTTACTATGCGATCTTGTGCTTCGAATGTCATATTCTTCTCTCAGGATCAGTTTCTCATTATCCACTTGGTCCATTCCGTTGATCAATATATAAACTTGTATCAGATCTTCTCTCTCCCTTCTTTGTTCCAGGGTTGGAAGATACATAGCCTTTAGTCTCTCCTCATATGTCATCCTTTCAAATTCTGGAAACATTCTTGTAGCCATTTTTTGTAGCCTCTCCAACTTCCTTATGTGTATTTTTTTTTTAAAAAGGGTTCACACTTCTCCTGCATATTCCAATCTGGGTCTTATTATAGTACTTATTAATTTCTTCATCATTTCTTTGTCCATGTAGTGAAATGCTGCTCCAATATTCTTCAGCAAATTATATGTTTCTCTAAAAGTTACCGGTTGATTGTTTTCTTCTTTTTCCTTTTTTACTTTCTCCAGTTCTACTCCATCTCCCATCTTATAGATACCCACGGGTCGTCTTTCACTCTTTCCCATTTCCATGACATGGCTTTTGTTCACATTGAATTCCATTTCCTACTTTTTACTCCATTCCCAGATCTTATTTAAGTCTTCTTGCAGTATTTCACAATCCTCCTCTTGCTTTATAACTCTGCACAGTTTCGTATCATCTGCAAACAGATTTATGTAGCCACCCTTCTCCTCTAACTTCCATAGTAATCTTGCATGTGGCACTTTGTCAAACGCCTTTTTTAAATCCAAATAAATACACTCAACCCATCCCTCTCTCTCTTGTACTCTATCAACTATTCTACAATAGAAACTCAATAAATTAGTTACACAAGACCGTCTTTTTGTAAAACCAAATTGGCTCTTTGATATTAATTTGTTGTCTTCAAGGAACTCGATCCATTGTTTCTTTATTATTCTTTCACACATCTTGCATATTACACTAGTTAGTTAGTTAGTGTGTGTGTGTGTGTGTGTGTGTGTGTGTGTGTGTGTGTGTGTGTGTCTGCTTACTACTGTGGTATAATAGTAGCACCAGCAGTAATAGTAGTAGTAGTAGTTGTTCTGGTAGTCGTAGTAGTAGTAGTAATAGTAGTTGTAGTAGTAGTAGTAGTAGTAGTAGTAGTAGTAGTAGTAGTAGTAGTAGTAGTAGTAGTAGAAGTAGCACTATTAGAAGCAGTAGTAGTAGCAGTAGTAGTAGTAGTAACACTAATAGTAGTAGTAGTAGTAGTAGTAGTAGTAGTAGTAGTATAGTAGTAGTTGAACTAGTAGTAGTAGTAGTTGTAATAGTAGTAGCAATAGTAGTAGCAATAGTAGTAGTAGTAGTATTAGTAGGAGTAGTATTGCTTTAGTATTGTGGTGATGTTGGTGGTGGTGGTGGTGGTGGAGGAGAAGGGCTGGGGTGTGAGCCAACCAGCGAGCAGGAATGGCCCATGACGTCATCCTAAGCTCCTCCCTCCGTACCAGATGTAAACAAATTCCTTTAAAAACCACGTGGTCGCAGTATTCGCGTATCAAAACATTGGCGACTATTCTGAATGTGGACTGACGGAGTGTTGTTGGCTCACTACCGCTCGTTTGTGGTTAAATTAAGGTAGTTTACCCCCCAAACTGACGTGGCTCTTGCCGGCAGCTATGAGAGGAGGCGACGTTTTCCAGGCTAGCCAGCGCAGCGGCAGACGGACACCAGCCGCGATACACACCACTAGTCCACTACCCCTGTTCTGTCCAGCGAAGATTGTGTGCGAGGTCGTGCCGCAGGAGAGGCACGAGCGACGGGATCAAGCACGAGGAGCCAGTGTGGGCGAGTTGTGGGCCCTTACGAGTGCGTGGGACTCCCTACATGTGTTGCCGCCGTGCCAGTGGAGGAGACGGCCATGAGAGGAGGGAGACACGACGTTGGAGACGTGTGATCACCAAGACTGTGGTGCCTGCTGTGCTGCTAGTTCTGTGCTCTGTAATAAACTGCAATTGGGAGAACAGTGTTTCGAGTTACGCCCTGCTACAAGCTATCTAGGCATTATGGCAGACCAGCCCTCCCTTGATCTGAGACTGATACCGGAGTACGACGGCTCAGGCGCGCAGTCTGTGGTGGAATGGATAGAAAAGCTCGAGCTCATCTGTAAGCTGCGCAACGTCAGTGATGTGGCCAGTGTTATCCTTCTGCGTCTGTCGGGAGGTGCATTCGCCGTATACTTGCAGCTTGCAGAGGCGGACAGGAAGAAAGTTGAGAAGATCAAGGCGGCGCTTGTGGGCGCTTTTGCCGTGGATTCGTATATCGCATACGAACAGTTCATCTGCCGGAAACTACAAGGTGGTGAGAGTCCGGATGTCTTTTTGGCGGAGTTACGCCGCCTGGCATCACTGTTTGGAGGTATGTCCGAGAAGGGACTCGCCTGTGCTTTCGTCGCTGGTCTTCCGGAAGGCATCAGACGACTACTGAGAGCGGGCTCGCGGATGGAGACACTTGACCTGCCTCAAATCCTGGCGCGGACGAGGGCATTGGTCCGTGACATCGGTGCCGGTGGTGTCCATGAAGTATGTCTCGGCGCCAGGGCTGGGAATACGGACATTGGCCCAGATCAACGGTTTTTCGTCTGCAATGGTGTGAACCACTTTGCCAGAGACTGCTTGGCTCGTCAAGACACCTATAGCGGCAGGAGCCAGAGGAGCGCTGGACGCACTTCAAGACGTGGTGTGAGGTGCTACCGCTATGGTGTCCTGGGCCACATCGCGTTGGCATGTCCGGGAAACGACCGTGGAGGGGAGGCGTCAGCGCCAGCCTCCTCTCTGGACAAGCAGTGAATGAGGCGCTACCCATCGCGGAGGTGTGGCTGGACGGGAACCGGCGCAAAGTACTGGTGGACACTGGGTGCTCGCGGTGCGTGGCTCACGTCTCGTGCTGCAAAAAGTGGAGGAAAGAAGATGTGGCTATTTTGACCATAAGCGGTGAGGGGCAGAAATGCGAGGGTACGGGTGTCGTGCGCCTCCAACTTGACAGCGGTGCCTCTGTTGACGTAAGTGTTTGTGGTGAGTGTCAAGCCCCTGGGGTTCCCGTTCGTGTTAGGGATGAACGGTGTTGTGGCGTTGGGGGGAGTTGCTGTCAATGCGCACCGGCAAGTACGGTTCGGTGTCGAGAACGCGCCGATCTGCGCGGCTGCCGGCGCTACCACTGACATACAAGTGGATGAACAGGACTTCAGTGTTGCCTATGATACTGCAAGTAACACCTGGACGGCGGCGTGGAAGTGGTCGGGGGGAGACGAGCCCGGCGTCTTGCTGAACAAGGTGGAGGAGTACACTGTGCCAAGTGAAATAAGATCGCGGTATGAGGAGGAGGTGGATAAGTGGATAACAGACGGATGGTTGGTGCCGCACGACGAGTACAAGCACGGTCCTGCAAAAGGACTGAGTCCTCTTATGGCAGTTGTGCAACACAACAAAGGAAAGGTGAGGCCTGTTCTTGACTTCAGGGAGCTGAACACTCATATAGACACCTACACGGCAGATTCTGATGTCTGCGCCGACAGACTAAGAGAGTGGCGGAAGCAAGGTAAGAATGTGTCCATCATAGATCTTAAGCATGCCTACTTACAAGTGCACATTCACGAGTCGCTCTGGCCATATCAGACTGTTATGTACAAAGGGCGAAAGTACTGCCTCACACGTCTAGGTTTTGGTCTGAACGTCGCCCCCTTAATAATGAAGACTGTCCTCAGCTCTGCGTTATCACAAGACCCCGACGTGAAACGTGGGACCTCGGCCTACATTGATGACGTCTACGTTAACGAGGACATCGTCACGGCTCGTCGGGTGGCGGAGCACCTTCATCGCTACGGCCTAACCACCAAGGCTTATGAGCGCGTTACAGAGGGCGCTCGAATGCTGGGCCTGAGGGTCTGGGGGGAGAGTGGCATGCTGCTCTGGGGACGTGATGGCAAGGTGGGTGGTGTGCCTACCTGCCTGACGCGGCGAACAGCATTTTCTTACTGCGGCAAGTTAACTGGCCATTTTCCAGTGTGTGGGTGGCTGAGAGCGGCAGCGGCCTACGTGAAAAGAAGAGCTAACGCGGCTACGCACACCTGGGATGACATCATCGTCGATGCCGGCCTGCGAAGTATCCTGGAGGAAATAGCAGGGAAGTTGCTGAAGGACGACCCTGTTCAAGGAAGATGGGATGTAGGAGGAACAGAGGCAAAAGTGTGGGTGGACGCTAGCTCCTTAGCTATGGGAGCAGCAGTCGAGGTGGAAGGTAAGATCGTCGAGGACGCCTGCTGGTTGCGTCCTGACGGCGCCAGCCATATCAACATGGCTGAACTTGATGCGGTCATCAAAGGACTCAACCTTGCTCTGGCATGGAAGATGAGTAAGGTTGAATTGGTGACTGATTCCTCTACTGTCCACCGCTGGATTAACGACTGCCTCACTGGACGAGCAAGGCTAAAAACAAAAGCTGCCAGCGAGATGCTGATTCGCCGACGACTCGAGATCGTGATGTCTCTGGTTAAGGAGTGCGGACTCGTCCTCACAGTTTCTCTGGTGCCTCAAGCGAGAACAAGGCAGATGTCCTCACCCGCGTGCCACAGCGATGGTTAAGGACGTCCGCGGCCAACGTCATGGAACCACCGCCAGTGTGTGCGGCAGCTGTCGAAACGTCCCTTGACCAATTAGTGACGGACATCCACCATTCCCGTGGCCACCCTGGGGTAAGAAGAACGCTGTACTTCGTAAAACGAGTCAACGCGGCAGTGACGAAAGGACAGGTGCGTGCTGTTGTCGCTTCCTGCCAGATATGCCAGTCTATAGACCCAGCGCCAGTGAAGTGGAGTAAAGGTAACCTGTCGGTGGAGGAATCTGGCAGCGGGTTGGGATGGATATCACGCACTGTAGAGGAAGGTCATATCTCACGCTCATCGACTGCGGGCCTTCTCGCTTCACCATCTGGCGCCCGCTGAGGCTACAAACGAGCGATAACATCATCGAGCAGTTGGAAGCAGTTTTTGTGAGCGCGGGGCTCCGGACGAGATTCTGACTGACAATGACACCGCCTTCCGCAGCAAGTTGTTCGCTCAGTTTGCCTTGCGTTGGAACGTGAATATGCACTTCCGGGGAGCGTATTCACCGTCTGGAAATGGTGTCGTTGAGAGGTGTCACAGGACAGTGAAGGTCATCGCGGCAAGAAAAGGATGCTCCATAGCAGAAGCGGTGTACCTCTACAACATCACGCCCGGGGATGACTGCTCGCCTACCTCTGCGCCTGTGAGCATGTTGTACGGGTATTCGGTGAGAGTGCGGGGAGAAGACGCGAGCAGAAGCAACCCTGCAGTAGAAAACAACCCTCACCATGTAGGAGAAGAAGTTTGGGTAAAGCCTCCCGGCGTGCGCTGCGACGAGCAATACAAAGAGGGCGTCGTGACTGGAGTGGTATCGGATCAAGTCGCCGAAGTTGATGGTACACCTCGTCACGTTCGTGATCTGCGACATCGCGTTTCACCACCAAGACACTAGGACAGAGTAGTAGGCAACTCGGACAATAACTGCGAGGATCTGGTGGTTACGTTTCCTACTCCAGAAGAGCAGCGTGAGGAGGAGGACCCGGAGAGAAACGGTGTCTGCTGTGTGATTGAGGGCTTGCGGAAGATGGGTGACTGAGTGCCTGGGTGATTTAGATATCAGGGGGGAGTGTGGACTGACGGAGTGTTGTTGGCTCACTACCGCTCGTTTGTGGTTAAATTAAGGTAGTTTACCCCCCAAACTGACGTGGCTCTTGCCGGCAGCTATGAGAGGAGGCGACGTTTTCCAGGCTAGCCAGCGCAGCGGCAGACGGACACCAGTCACGATACACACCACTACCCCTGTTCTGTCCAGCGAAGATTGTGTGCGAGGTCGTGCCGCAGGAGAGGCACGAGCGACGGGATCAAGCACGAGGAGCCAGTGTGGGCGAGTTGTGGGCCCTTACGAGTGCGTGGGACTCCCTACATGTGTTGCCGCCGTGCCAGTGGAGGAGACGGCCATGAGAGGAGGGAGACACGACGTTGGAGACGTGTGATCACCAAGACTGTGGTGCCTGCTGTGCTGCTAGTTCTGTGCTCTGTAATAAACTGCAATTGGGAGAACAGTGTTTCGAGTTACGCCCTGCTACACTGAACTACCACGACGCCTGTACCTTGACTATCGGGAGCCGGAAGGTGTGACTGTCGTGGGCGTAGTGGGCGTGGCTTTTGCTCGAATTGACGCTTAACTTAGTGAGTGAGGGAGTGGCGCCAAATGTATAGTCCGCGAAGTTTTGGCTCTCTCTCTCTCTCTCTCTCTCTCTCTCTCTCTCTCTCTCTCTCTCTCTCTCTCTCTCTCTCTCTCTCTCTCTCTCTCTCTCTCTCGATATACGGACATCTCATCTTTCTACATTGAGGAAATACTATTTAATATTCCAATATAAAAAGTTTAGGGCCGTGGTTTTTATAGTTTGAATGATGAAGTTTTGTTACATATCTTTTGTTTATTTTTGCATTGGGACAACATACGGAGAACCGGAATATATATGATCCAAGCCATCCCAACTTTGCTCCGCTAATCTAATCTGGGAAAAGTTCCGCCTATCTGGAGCGGATGTGCCTCCTTCCGCGTATCATAGGCCAGTGTCATGCCCCCTTCACAGTAATAATAATAACAATAATAATAATAATAATAATAATAATAATGGAAAATATAATAATAATAATAATAATAATAATAATAGTAAAGATAATGATAATAGTAATAATAATAATAATAATAATGATAATATTAATAGTAAATATAATGATAATAATAATAATAATAATAATAATAATAATAATAATAATAATAAAGATAATGATAATAATAATAATGATAATAATAATGATAATGATAATAATAATAATAATAATAATAATAATAATAATGATAATAATAATAATGATAAAGATAATGATAATAATAATAATAATAATAATAATGATAAAGATAATGATAATAATAATAATAATAATAATAATAATAATAATAATAATAGTAAAGATAATGATAATAATAATAATAATAATAATAATAATAATAATAGTAAAGATAATAATAATAATAATAATAATAATAATAATAATAATAATAATAATAATAATAATAATAATAATAATAATAATAATAATAATAATAATAATAATAATAATAATAATAATAATAATAATAATAATAATAATAATAATAACAAAAATAATAATAATAATAATAATAATAATAATAATAATAATAATAATAATAATAATAATAATAGTAAAGATAATGATAATAATAATAATTTGAAACAGACAGGAGACTCTCTCTCTCTCTCTCTCTCTCTCTCTCTAATAATAATAATAATAATAATAATAATAATAATAATAATAATAATAATAGTAACAATCACGCAGGGACGCCAGAGAACGCCTGACTTCTGATCTTTCGAAGATTCCTGATTAGGGCAAAGAACACTTGGTAGTTTTCAATGCCTCAAAGACTAATTTCCTCCATCTATCAACTCGGCACAACCTTCCAGACAACTATCCCCTCTTCTTCAATGACACTCAACTGTCTCCTCTTCCATAATGAACATCCCCGGTCTGTCCTTCACCCATAATCTTAACTGCAAACTTCACATCTCATCTCTTGCTAAAACAGCTTCTATGAAGTCAGTCGTTCAGTGGCGTCTCCTCCAGTTTTTTCTCGCTCATCCAACTGCTAACTCTGTATAAGGGCCTTATCCGTCCTTGTATGGAGTACTCTTCTCGCATATTTTTGGGGTTCCACTCCTACAGCTTTATTAGATAGGGTGGAATCAAAAGCTTTTCGTCCCATCAACTCCCTCCTCTGACTGACTGTCTTCAGCTTCTTTCCCACCGCCGAAATGTTGCATCTCTTTCTATCTTTTATCGCTATTTTCATTCTAACCGATTTACTGATCTTGCCTACTGCATGCCTCCCCTCCCCTCTCCTCCCCCACCCTCGCTGCACAAGGCTTTCTTCTTCCTCTCATCCCTATTCTGTCCAACCCTCTAATACAGGGTTTCTCAACCGGGATTCCCCGGAATCCTAAGGTTCCGCAAAAGGTTCCGAAGGGTTCGGAAAGAACAAGTGAGATAAGCTAATGCACTTTTGACTTTTAATCTATAATTTCATATACGTAATATAACTAAACACGCACAATATATTATTGGTTATTGTAATATTATAAAACATTATTTTTCCTTAAATTACTTATTCAAAAATTTATATAATGATATTTGTCACGTGAAATAGAACGAAAATAAAACGAGAAATTCAATATGGTATATAATTTTGCTTTTGCGCAGGGGTTCCTTGAGACATGTCATTTATTTTAAGGGTTAGTAAAGAGTAAAACGGTTGAGACACGCTGCTCTAATACAACAGTTAACCAGTATTCTCTTTCACTCATTCCTTTCACTGGTAACTGTGGAACTCCCTGCCTGCTTCTGTATTTCCATCTTCCTACCACTTGACTCTTCTTTTAAGAGAAAGATGTTAACACATTTGTCCCTGGCTTTTGGATGACTCTTTCGGACCTTTTAGGGACCTGTAGGTCCAGTGTCCATTTTCTTATCTGACATTTTGTTGTCCTTGTCACCTTTCCCTCTTGCATAAATATATTAGAAAAAAAATAAAAAAGAATAATAATAATATTAATAATAATAATAATAATAATAATAATAATAATAATAATGATAATAATAATAATATAATAATAATAAATAATAATAATAATAATAATAATAATAATAATAATAATAATAATAATAATAATAATAATAATAATAATAATAATAACAATGATAATAATAATAGTACTAGAAATAATAATAATAATAATAATAATAATAATAATAATAATAATAATAATAATAATAATAATAATAATAATAATAATAATAATAATAATAATATGATAATAATAATAATAATAATAATAATAATAATAATAATAATAATAATAATAATAACAATTATAACACAACATTGTAGTTTGGTGAGGTGACTCGTGGGAGGTGGGGTGGCGGTACCTTCCAAGCAGTACACCTTTACAATTCATTGCATCAAGTCACCTTTCTTTAAATATTTCAACCAAGGAGGTTGAACAAGAGAAGGCGGCGTGACGTCACCAAAGTGAATGGGACGCGCTAGTGTACCGCTGCTGCCCCTCTAATGACGCCACTTACCATTTACCAGCCGCCCATTGACAACACATGGAAACGCCCGAGTTATTTTCATTGTTGTGTCCATGTTTGGAGGCCGCCTTCCATACATGTGACCTTAAAAGACTCGCAAAAGTCGTGGCACACCGCGCCACGAAGATTTAGACGGTAAATCCTACATACCAGCGAGATAATACAGTGTTTTCCAGCGTTGGTGGACTTGGGTGAGAGGTGCACATGGAAGCTGTCTTTGGGGTAAACGTTTGGCTGGACCAGATCATGTACACATGTACACATGTGCATGTGCATGTAGATGTACACATGCAGGCTACATATACATGTGCATTCGAAATGAAGGATAAATAAACTGTTTATCAGGTGAAAGTTGGCCTGAAGGTTGATTTGTCTTGGTATTCCAATAACTCAACACATGCACATGTCAAATATATCTCTCTCTCTCTCTCTCTCTCTCTCTCTCTCTCTCTCTCTCTCTCTCTCTCTCTCTCTCTCTCTCTCTCTCTCTCTCTCTCTCTCTCTCTCTCTCTCTCTCTCTCTCTCTCTCTCTCTCTCTCTCTCTCTCTCTCTCTCTCTCTCTCTCTCTCTCTCTCTCTCTCTCTCTCTCTCTCTCTCTCTCTCTCTCTCTCTCTCTCTCTCTCTCTCTCTCTCTCTCTCTCTCTCTCTCTCTCTCTCTCTCTCTCTCTCTCTCTCTCTCTCTCTCTCAAATGGTGAGTGATTTGATGTGAGTGTGCATTGTGAAGCATCTATCAGTGAAATGTTCCTTCAGTGTTTGTTCCTTGCCATGCAATGAACGAGAGGAAGCAATCTTTTTACCATCATTTCTCCTGGAAACGCCTGGTGTATTTCTTTCAATATTGCAGCTTCTTGGCATTAACACCATTAATAAAGGGTCTGCATGACATATTGACAAAACTATAATATGGGTTACAAAAGTCAAACCATCAGTTCTCCTTAGCTTTCCTCTAGTGATGCAAAAGAGAGTGGCAATTTCCCATTATTAACACGGGAGAGCGACGCCTATTAATGTTTTGCGTGTAAAAGCGTTTAAGCTCCGCCCGGAGCCCAAACCCTCATCAGCTCCGCGAACTAACACTGCCTTCACTTTTTTTAAGCAGGGCGGGATAGGCGTGTGCCGGTGTCACATGCCGAAGTGTGGCCCGTGACAGTGTTTAGTTGCGTGTTCTGCGCATGCGCAGAAGACAAAGATCGTGTCCTTCACTATTCACAAGACAACTAAATGCAATAAGTGTGATGTCCATTGTCAACACGTCTCAATTAAGCACAAAAGAGTCCTATTCTTCACTACTGATTTGGAACGAACGCATGCGGTAAAGAAGGTCGCGCGGTGTCCATTGCCTTAAGAACACTGAACTCCTTTCCTTCATTGAGACTGGACAAAATCAGGTGTGTTAAGACAGGTAGTGTGAAGTGCAGTGGCTAACAGTGATGGCGAAGAGAAAGACACTAAACCACACAGGAAAACAAAAGCTGAAGGAAGAGGGATATGGAAAGGAGAGCCGCCCACGCAAATACACAAACTGCTTTACTTCAATATGACTGGACAAAAGAAGGTGCGATAAAACAGGTAGTGTGAAGTGCAGTGGTTCCCGGTGACGGCAAAGTAAGTGACACAAAACAAGAGCTAGAGGAAGAGAAACATGGAGCGCGAAAAGAAGAATAAGATCGAAAGCCGGACACACACAGACACAAACTCCTTTCCTTCACTGTGACTGGACAAAAGCTGGGGTAGTGGTGCACATTCATGGCCACGGAAAAGAAACCAAACCTACATGGATACTAAACCTCCACTTTCAGCAGTCGTTCTACACAATAAGGCTCCACATTTTAATTCCCACACCTTACCCTTTATTCAATCAGCCTCGTTGAAGATATTATATGGTATGCAGTCTTGCCATCTCTCTGCTCCATCACAAATAACGACTCGGGAAGTATCTATAATTGTACAGCGAGATGTTCCAATCAGCATAGCGCAAGGATACTGATACTGATGAGTGTTGCGCAATAACCTTTATAACGACAGCACTCTATCATGGTGTATAATTCAATGCTGGTGTGAGGGTTGGGTCTGGCAGGGTGATAAGGTGTTCATCTTACCGCCTGTACATGATCGTCTCCACGCTCTTGCCAGTTCATACTCTGTTACACTGGAGGCTTGTATCTTCGTGGGTTATTAATTCAGTGTTACTACGAGGGATGATTCTTTGAATGACAAAAAGGGTGTTCGTTTTATTTCCTCCATATTACAATTTTAGATGCCTTATTTATTTATTTATCTATTTTTTGCTCGACACACTTTCGGGACTTTCATCTACAGTGAACCTTTTTTTTATCCTTTTATTTCTTATTTTGCCCATTTGACCAGAGCCCATTTCCCATCAAACTAATGAAATATTATCTATAAATTGGCATGCTCAATTCTTGCTTTTAACTTGTGAAGGTTGCTGCTTACCTGCACCTGACTTCCATGTGCTTTCCTTCCTTGATTTACCCTCATTTCATCTGGAAAGCCTTAGCGATGCACCAATTATCATGTATCCTCACTTTCATCAGAGAGAGAGAGAGAGAGAGAGAGAGAGAGAGAGAGAGAGAGAGAGAGAGAGCACAGTATTTATGAGTTAATGTCATGCTGATCATATCAACTTGGTCAAAACTTGTACCAAAAAGTCTTCAACACATGTAGCCAGTGTCCAGCTCCACTCCCGCGTGTAATAATGATGATCGAGGTGAGGTGATGGTGATAATAATAATAAAACAACAGCAACACTCCCGCGTGTAATAATGATGATCGAGGTGAGGTGATGGTGATAATAATAATAAAACAACAGCAACAACAACAACAACAACAATAATAATACTGATAGTAATAATATTAATGATAATAATAATAATAATAATAATAATAATAATAATAATAATAATAATAATAATAATAATAATAATGATAATAATAACAATAATAAAGATTATGTTGCTATAAATAATAATGATAAAAATGATAGATATAATTTTGACATTGGATAAAAAGAAATACTGACAACTGTTTCTCCAGGGCATCAAAAGCGCTGTTGCATCAGTCCGTTTATTGGGCAAAGATTCAACCTGTGAACAATATGTAACACTCACCACGAATTCCCAAAACAAGCCTTGCTCACAACCTTAATAATCCATGTGTAGGATGTTACCTCAAAGTAATCTTAGAATATCACATTCAATTATCACTTAATTCACATCACATTCAATATAAAGAATCAGAGGAAGTAGCAGTTAATGACTGCTAATAGACCAACAATACTATCACAGGTAGCTGGATAAAGCAGGATTTACAAATAATAATACAAGTATGTACTGATAACAACCAATAATAATGAACCAACCAGTACCTGTCAGTAATAATGACTCACAGTATTGACGACACAGATGTCCCGGAGAGAAGATCCCAAACAAGGTAAATATACACAGCGTCCCCACAGCATAAACACCCCATCACGTATCCAACCATCTACCGCTGCAACAAACGGTTACAGTGACATACAAATCATAATCCATCATCATCACAAATCATACGTAAACCACTTTGTCTTCAATATCGTCTCACACAAGCAGGAAATACGCACTACCAAATCCTTGGCTACGAGCGGAACAAAATAAATATGGCGGACTATCACATAGTCCCTGAATTCACACTACATACCTTCCAGCAAACCCGAATAGTAGCGGCACAGATGCACAACACGCCCTCCAATCCACTCCAGCGTCACAAGTATCCTTCCACACCCCACACGCCAATCTGCTGGACTGGCCAGCCCGTTCACCTGTCCCTTGAGTCTTGACCATGCCTCCACTCCGCCACATCCACAACAAAAGACAATGGCAAAGCGCAACATACACCCCTCCGCTCCGCCACGTCCACAACAAAAGACGACAGCGAAGCGATACATCCACCCACTCGACATAAATTAATAAAATACATAACAGCAATTGAATTTATCATTGGTCGTAATGATACACTCCCACACGGAGTTATGTTACATATGACATTGCAAAACAAACAAAAAAATGTACAAACAAATACGAATACATACAATGAAACCAGCGAGATACACAGTAATGCATAAAAAAGGGTAACATTCAGTATAAACTCAAGTACGTTCCTCAATGGGCAAAATTACCACGATACGATGAGCAGATCTCTTTACAAGTATATCTTTTCACCCTTATACCTAACACCACCTCTCTGGGGTTTATACCTAAGAGTAACATTTCGTACCTTACCATCTTTGCTTTCATTTGCTACTGCAACCTCAGCAAACTTCCACGTCCCCCGTACAATATTGCTGTCCTGAAACAACACAATATCACCGATCTGTAAATTACGGCGCTCAATGTGCCACTTTTGACGAATCAGAAGAGTGGGAAAAAATCCTAGTCCATTTTTTCCAAAATGAATCTACAATGCGCTGGTGGAACTGCAATCGAGATTCATGACTAGGAAAGTGCTCAAAGACACCCTTTGGAGCTTTGTTAGAGGTACGTCCAAGGAGGAGGTCGTTAGGGCAAAGGTATTTTCCAAGTTCTGGATCACATCCTGGCTTTATACCTATAGGTCTTTCATTTAGTATATTTGAAATCTCAAAAAGGGTTGTCTGTAATTTACTGAAGGTTAATACATTATCACCGATAGCCACAGTCAGACTTCTCTTAAGGGATTTGATTAGACTTTCACTAGCACCGTTTTGCCATGGTGCGTCTGCTGATGCATTGAAAACCCATTTAACCTCTCCCCCTTTATTGCAAGCAAAATCTTGTATGTCATCAGAACTTAACCTGGACAGATCTATCAATCCTTTACTGGCGGCAGTCAGTTGAGTACCAGCATCTGAATAAATTTCACGCGGACATCCTCGGATAGATACGAATCTTCTAAGTCCATCAAGGAAATCCCTAGTGCTATACCCTTCAATTAGATCCAGATGAACAGCACGAGTGGCCAAACAGTTGAAGATTACACCGTAAGCTTTACCTCTTGAGCGACCCTTGACCATATCTTTAACTAAAAGGGGGCCGTACAAATCTAGGGCAGTGTAGGTAAACGGAGGAGATGGTTTGAGGCGTTCTTCTGGCAGCTGTCCCATAAGTTGACCAACTATTTCTTTCCTCAGTTTGCGACAGGTGATGCATTTGTACCTCACAGATTTGATCATGTTCCGGACCTTTGGTACCCAAAACTTGGATTGAATCTTGGCTAAAGTTACTTCAATGCCAGCATGGTCCAGACGATGCATAGATTCCACATACAACTTAGTAAAGTCATGATCAGGAGAAAGCAAAATAAATCCGTCCTGATCATAGTTATTCTTTAACCATTTAGGGATACGCTGACCGACAACAATCACCCCAGCTTCATTTCTGGTAGGCCCTAACCTACGGTACTTAGTTTCCCAATCAGGATCAAGTTCAGATTGAACTTCCTTCACCCACAACATTTCAGCGATCGCAAGATCTTCTACAGTTGGAGTTAAAAGTGATTCTCTAAGAGATCGGGATCTGATCGCCCGTATGACACGACTGGTAACCCTTATCAGTTTCTCATGGCTATTGAACCGAGAAATATCAAACAATTTGCAAAGACCTGTGGTAGTAACATCAGCATCAGCGTGAGAAATGAAGATGCCCACTTTATCAGGTAATTCCGAGACAGGGTCTTTCCTTATAGGCCACATGCTGATAGGGAGAGACAGGAAGGCGGGCCCCATTTGCCAAATGGATCCTTCAGCAAGATCAACAGGTTTAGCAGGTTTGGTGGTCATGTCCGCCGGATTGTCTTTCCTAGGTATCCACCACCATTCCTCGGGATTAGTTTTACTTTGAATCTCGGCAATTTTCGTAGCTGTAAAAGTACCAAACCCGAAACTCTCCTTCTGAATCTGAGCCCGGACAATAGCAGAGTCAACAATATGTATTACAGATTCAAAGTTATAGTTAAGTTCCTTTGTGATGGTCTCTCTCATCCGAGCTGCAAGTAGGGCTCCACAAAGTTCAATTCGAGGGACTGATAACTGCTTGAGCGGGGCAAGTTTAGACTTAGCCATCAAAAGTCTAGAGCTAAACATTCCTGTACGATATTCCCATCTAACGTAAGCACAAGCTCCATATGCTATAGTAGACCCGTCTGAAAATATGACCAATGTAGGGTTACCAACGTGGTCAGCTTCCCTAACACATCTGGGAAACCATAGAGTTTCTAACTCAAACATCATCTGGAAATAATCCAGCCATTCACTTCTAATCTGTGGCAACACTGCATCATCCCAACCGTATTTTGCATCTTCATCACCCTCTGGACAGACAAGACGCCTCAACATCAATTTTGCCTTTAAAGTTACAGGGCAGACAAGTCCCAAGGGGTCAAATTGGGTTGCAATCTGACTTAAAAGCATTCTCTTGGTCAAATACTGGGGTGTCTCACCGGTAAGGTTATCCGGTTTAAGATCTGGGCCCGTATGTGTCTTGCGATGTTTGGGAGAAAAATTTATTTTCACACTAAACACAAATACGTCTCTGTTGGGTTCCCACACAACACCCAAGACTTTTTCTTTTTGAGTTTCTGCTAGATCCAGTTTGCTAGGGTTATGAGCACCTGACAGAATCCAATGTTTCACCTTAAATCCTCCTTGGCCTAAAACAAATTCAATCTCTCTCAGTAAATTGTTTGCTCCCTCATAATTGTCACAATTTCCTAGTATGTCATCCACATAGCTGTTCTTCACTATGGCATTGACTGCAACAGGGTACTGGTCTTGAATTATTTCCGCAGTTAATCTTAAAGCAAGCATGGCAATGGTACCACTAGGCTTATCGCCGAAAGGGACACAAGTTAAAACATAATGATCTGGTTTGTTATGGACCTTCAAGTCTCGCCACAAAAAGCGATGGCAATGCTGATCAAATAAGGACATATGGATGGTATTGTACATTTTGGCCAAATCCCGGCGAACGCCACCTCCTCTTCTCTGAATCTCAACAGAACTCCTAGGAGAGAATTCAAAACATCTGGGCCCTTTGCCCACATTTCATTTAAGGAGAAGTTCATGTACTTGGCGGAAGAATTGAAAACTATCCTAAGTGGAGTAGAACTTGAGTCTGGCTTTAGCACTTCAGTGTGAGGAATATAAAATACTGGTCCATCGTATCTGTAAATCTCATCCTCAGTCAATTTCCTTGCGACTTTCCTAGCAATCATATCATCAATTTGACTCTGGTAAGCCTTGCAGTAATCTGGTCCTAGTTTATTGAGCCTCTTTTCTGTGGCAATCAGTCTTGCAAAAGCAAGGGATACATTGTTGGGCAAAAGACGGGGATCTTTTATCCAGGGATAGCTGACAACCCACCTACAGTCTGCCGAATCAAACACTAACCCCTTAGTAATTAAAGCCAACTCCCTTTCATCCTTTAGACTATAGTTATTTTGACCAGGCGTACAGTTTCCACATTTACACCCCGAACATTTTGGGTAACAGGATACACCAAGATTTTCAATGTTGAAATAACTATCTAAATCTTCCTTAATAGTTTTCTTGGGTAAAGAGGAAATTTCATCAAAATTCACAATGTTAACATGGTTAATCCTGACACTAACACTTGGCTGAGATCTATGGGAAATCAAAAGTGGATGAGAACCTCTCAAAACATAACCGAATTGGTTTTGCATAAGTTGTAGGTTACCCTTCGTCTCCAACACTTGAGGCATAAGGTGACAATAGTCAATTCCTATCAATAAATTTATCCTACCATGAGGTCTTATTACAGGGTAGCCATTCAAACTAGGGAAAAGTCTGGACACAACACTCACGTCGACTTCATCGACTGGGGCGGTAATTTCGTCTATGCCACAGGCACTGATCTCCCATTCATCTCCATTCATGTCGACTAATGGGACCACATACTCCTTGCTAGCGACAGTTTCCAAGCTGTTGCCAACTTTGGTTATGGATATATTAATATCTTTTCCTTGAGGCCTAACTCTTTTGCCCGACAGTGTGTTATTAAGGATACATTGCTACCGCTATCCCACAGGACATTGACGGGACTCCCTTTACACTCCAAACGGCTTACCATCAGTAGATAACCATCCCTAGACGCTAAATTACTAGTCACAGTAGTAGAACTGGTCTTTTAGCAGAGTCAGGTGTACGAGAAAGAACGTAATGCAAGGCTTTATGATGATCCATCCCACACTTCCGACCATTGACAATCACATCACAAGTAGTGCTTGCAAACTTACAGTACCTTGCCAAGTGACCAGGGGTTGCACACCTAAAACAGACTCTATTATTCTTGAGGCAAGCAAATTTGTCTGGATTACTCAAATTTTGAAAAGCATAACAATCATGAAAGGTGTGACCTTGTGAGCCATGGTACCAACACATCTTACAGTTTTGATTCTTAGAATCCACAGAAAACTCTGACACTAATTTTGAGACAGTGTTAAGACATTCAGTAATCATAGCATTTTGTTGATCTTGCACTACCTTTATCTCGTGTAGTGTATCAGTAACATCTTCCTTTTCTGAATCTCTACAAATCACATTATGAGTGGCCAATTTTGTGGGAACACTTCGCAAATCACACTCCAGATACTCACATACCTTCCTTTCAGCAAGTAAGAATGCCAAAAGACTTTCAAATAAATCATTATGGTTAGCAACAGATTGGGCTTTTAGTACCCAAGCCCGTTTCAAAGTGTTAGGAAGCAGGCGTTCGACCAACGTAACCATAGATGTAGTTTTCATTTCAGACTCAATCCTATTTTCTTCATGTCCAACCAAGCACGTTCCACTACCTTCGCCAAGTGGACTAATCGTTTCGAGTCCCCATCTTGCACAGGTTTCAAGCCCTTTAGCTCACTCACAATACATTCCGTTAATTTACAAGAGTTACCATATTTGTCATCAAGGCGAAGGAACATTTCTTCAAAGTCATCCTCTACACCTTCCACACATTTCAACGCCTCACCTGAAAGGCATTTCTTTAAAGCGTAAGAGTCCCTCCCATACGCCGGGACGATTAATCTCATATAGTCTTTTTTGAAAGTGCCGTAATTCCTTATATCACCAGAAAACAGGGGTGGATCTAGTCGTTTAACTTTTATAGCAGTCTCAAATTTGTCCTTCTCATCTGCACACGCTTTAGTAACCTTTGAGTATAATGTGGTTTTTTCTTTCACAACCCAAGATATAGTCCTCTGCCTCACTTAAGGATGAGGGATCTTGCTTGCCTCCAAGTAATTCAGAATAAAGACTCTCATGTTTTACCTCAAGCACCTTGAATGCATCTTCCACCTCAGTGAACAATCCTTTCAGCACAGCTGGCGCATCCTTTTCATCCAACCTTTCTTGTAGTATGTTGCACTTCCTGGTGAAGCGACCCTTGGCCACCCTCGCTCCAACTTGAGCGCGTCCATGTCTTACTGTTGAATTGTTTCTCCAGGGCATCAAAAGCGCTGTTGCATCAGTCCGTTTATTGGGCAAAGATTCAACCTGTGAACAATATGTAACACTCACCACGAATTCCCAAAACAAGCCTTGCTCACAACCTTAATAATCCATGTGTAGGATGTTACCTCAAAGTAATCTTAGAATATCACATTCAATTATCACTTAATTCACATCACATTCAATATAAAGAATCAGAGGAAGTAGCAGTTAATGACTGCTAATAGACCAACAATACTATCACAGGTAGCTGGATAAAGCAGGATTTACAAATAATAATACAAGTATGTACTGATAACAACCAATAATAATGAACCAACCAGTACCTGTCAGTAATAATGACTCACAGTATTGACGACACAGATGTCCCGGAGAGAAGATCCCAAACAAGGTAAATATACACAGCGTCCCCACAGCATAAACACCCCATCACGTATCCAACCATCTACCGCTGCAACAAACGGTTACAGTGACATACAAATCATAATCCATCATCATCACAAATCATACGTAAACCACTTTGTCTTCAATATCGTCTCACACAAGCAGGAAATACGCACTACCAAATCCTTGGCTACGAGCGGAACAAAATAAATATGGCGGACTATCACATAGTCCCTGAATTCACACTACATACCTTCCAGCAAACCCGAATAGTAGCGGCACAGATGCACAACACGCCCTCCAATCCACTCCAGCGTCACAAGTATCCTTCCACACCCCACACGCCAATCTGCTGGACTGGCCAGCCCGTTCACCTGTCCCTTGAGTCTTGACCATGCCTCCACTCCGCCACATCCACAACAAAAGACAATGGCAAAGCGCAACATACACCCCTCCGCTCCGCCACGTCCACAACAAAAGACGACAGCGAAGCGATACATCCACCACTCGACATAAATTAATAAAATACATAACAGCAATTGAATTTATCATTGGTCGTAATGATACACGCCCAGCGTGCCACACACCACACCCCAGCCACTGGCATGAAGTGAGTCCTCTCACCCCAAAAGAACTCCCCTCGTACTGCCAGTGTCTAGAGCATAGTGCACAGCGTGCCCTCGTTCATGGCGATTTATTCAGCCAAGTACTACCACAATCAAGAGACACCCTCCACCAGACTCTATGGAAGAAGCCCTAATTTCCCTACCAGGACTCCCCCCTCTGGTCAACATCTGATGGATAGTAGACATTGATCCCTTGCTTATGGTAACTCCTTGCTTAGTATGAGGCACTGCAAGTGGATGATTTTTACTAAAGCTTGAGGCCGCAAAGGAAAAGAAGGACCTGCTGCCAGTTCCCTGCCTTGGGCCCCAGGCGGGTCCCAACAGCCACCTTTTACCCCAGTGCGGCGCCCAAGGCCGCCACGGCCCTCAACAAATTTTGGCTGAAACTGTTTTCAAACTTATTTTAGATTTTGATCCGAATAGAAAATCATCGATTGCAAGTGAAACGTCTATTAGAATCAGTACAAAGAAGAATTTGTGAAAACACGTACGGGAAATGAAGAGTATCCATTACGAAAAAAACATAACAAATTAAGAAAATAAGGCAGACTGCAAGGAACCATCAGGCTTATATGTGGCAGTCTACAACAGGCTACAACAAAGATAACATATGCAGATTTTTATTTTCCAATCTGTCTATCTATTTATCCATATATCTATCTATCTATCTATCTTCTTTATCTGTCTTCCAATTCATTATAGAGAGACTAATGTTTTTCTTTATATTTCTTATACAAGTGTAGCTTAAGTGGCCTTCAACCCCTTCAGTACTGGGACACAATTTTACCTTCAGTTTTGTGTATGATTAAAAGACTTTATATACATTAAGAAGGGTCTATGGAGGTCAGAAGCTAAATGGCTGGAGTCTTCACTATTTCAAACCCCAACATAAGTTTCTAAAGGTGTACAGAATCACCAAACAGTAAGCAGAATGAATATGAGAACGCGTCATGGTACTCAAGGGGTTAAGTGGTGCAGGGGTTGTGATAGGGATAACGGTAGGATATTTCTCAGGATCAGTAACCAGGATAAGACAACAAATGATGGACTCAAATCATGATAAAAATTAACTAAGAAATATATACAGGAAATAACTGGTCTGGAAATAGTGTAGGCCTGATAGAAGTTAATAAGAGAGAACAAGAATTAAAGTACTCAAATATGATAAATTAAAAAAAAGTCAATAAATGAATAGATAGAAAAACAGATAAAAAAGAGATAGGAAAGAATTGGTTTTAAATTGAGTATGCCAGATAAAAGTTAGTAATTAGGTGAGAACGAGAATTAATGGGCTGAAGCATGATGAAAAATAAGAGAGATAAAGATAGAGAGGAAAGACATGGCTTTTAAATGGAGTAGACCTGATAGATGTTTTTAAGTGATACGGAGGTTATAACAAAGCTAACCTAACGACATTTCTGTTCACCTATCTATCTATCTATCTATCTATCTATCATTCTATCTACTTACTTACCATCCTATCTATTTGTTTATTCATTTATTTATACATCTATCTATCATCTTATCCATCTATCTCTTTCTGTCTGTTTATCTATCTATCACTTTTTTCCATCATTTTCTCTATTCCTTATCTTAACTTTCATAACACTCATCTTCCTTCTTCCAGTCCGCCCTCCTTGTCTGTCTCTCTGTCCACCTGTCTGTCTGTCCGTCTGTGTGTCTTTCTGTCTGTTTTTCCTTGTCGTGATCTCATTAGTATACGAAAATTCCTCAGACAGTTTCTGGTTTCATCCTTCTCATCTCTCACTCTCTCTCTCTCTCTCTCTCTCTCTCTCTCTCTCTCTCTCTCTCTCTCTCTCTCTCTCTCTCTCTCTCTCTCTCTCTCTCTCTCTCTCTCTCTCTCTCTCTCTCTCTCTCTCATTCTCTCTCCTCTCCCGTGACATATGGAGAAGCTATGGACACTACCAGTAACGTCCGCCGCCCTGGCCTGGTCTGGTCTCGGTTCTCCTTTCACATTTCCCCGATAGATGTCAGTTTTCCGTGTCCCTCCTTGCATCTCCAATAGTTTAGCCCAATATTCCCAAGGCCACCTGCATGTTGTTCCCAGATTTCGTTACGGGAGCGTCTATGAAACTCCTGTAATAATATCGAGTTATTCATTTTCTATCTCCGTACGTACACGCTACACATCTTCATGACGACGAGGGAGGGAGGGTAATGGATTGGGTGGACGGAAGGAGGGTGCGGGTGGGAGGGAGGGAGGGAGGTCTTGAGGGAGGGAGAGGGGGTAAGAGAGAGAAATGGGGCGGGGAGGGATGGAGCTAGAGAGCAGAGCTGCCAGATGCAGGGAGATTTCCCTGTTTTAGGGAAATTTAGGTCTCAACAGGGAAACAGGGAAGAAAATTCAAAATGTTCCAAAATCTAGGGAAATTTTGACCAACGGACTCACACCCTTCATCCGCAGTCCCCACCCTTGTCCTCCTCCCATCCTCTTCACCCGTCATCCGTACAATAATAATTTGTATTAATTTTCATCAATTATTTATTGTTTCCTTTCCCTCTCAATTGAATTTCAATCCACTTCTGAGGTCTCTCTCGATCACTATATCCTTCCTCTACCGTTCACTCTTCCTTCCCTCATCCCCAAACAGCGTCATGACTTGTACGAGACCCGTATACCGTCCCTTCCCTTTCCTCCTCGCCCTTGCTAGCTAGCTGAACCTGTTTTCTACGAGACCGATAGAGATCCGTATTCACCCAAACAGTGTCATGACACGTATGAGATCCTTATATCGTCCCTCCCCTTCCTTCCCTCGCCCCTGCTTGATAGCTGAACTTATGACAGCTATATTATATTCGTGTGTGTGTGTGTGTGTGTGTGTGTGTGTGTGTGTGTGTGTGTGTGTTTATATATATATATATATATATATATATATATATATATATATATATATATATATATATATATATATATATATATATATATATATATATACACACACGAATGTGTGTATGTACGTATGTAAGAAGTTAAAAATTACGACAGGGAAATGCTGCGCTAAATAGGGAAATATTTTTAGGCAAAACAGGGAACTTTTGGCAACTTGATCTGGCAGCACTGCTAGAGAGAGGGAGAGAGGGAAAGGAATGATCGAGAGGCGGGCGGGGGAAGGATGTGGAGGGAGGAAAGGATCGAGGAAGGGAGGGAGTGAGGGTGGGAGAGGCAGAGGAGAGAGGATGGGTGTGTTCATGGTACAATAACGAGACAGGTAGACGCACGAGAGTCTTGAACTCACAGCCCTACTGGTAAGTCTTCTGAAACGCTGTTTCTGTGACGTCTTCCACTCGCCTAGCCAGCTCTGATCGCGATAGTCTGCTACTCAATAAATCATGAATAATTAATATAAAACTTTTTTCTTTTCATGATCCATTAGTTATGCAGTCGAAAATCAAATATGATACACATTAGTGATTGAATGTTGATGATATTTCATAGCGATAGACAAGATATTGTACGGATAAAGACATGTCAGATAGCCTAGTAGATGTGGCTCAAAAACATTGTTAGTGGATTTTTCAAGCCATATACATTATGCATAATTGCATAATGCACATTGATTTCCTCTGATCCTCTTCGCCTTCATGTACCTTCGTCGTCTTCCTCAGCACCTCACTGTTCTCTCTACATATAAAACTACAAGAGGCTAAAGGCTAATGCACGTATGAGTCTAAAGGCGATCCACACTATACAGGAACGGTCACGCTCTGTTTACAGTGCTGTCACATACTAAATGCATTTCAGTGGGGACCGTAAGCCATTGAAATGCATGTAATATGAAAGGACCGTGAGTGCATACCGCTATTTAAACGTGGCAATCCATTCCTTTAGCTTGCATCGGCCCTAAACTATTCACACTTCATATAGGTACTTTATTCTTGAGTGTAAACCCATGGTACAATAACGAGAGACATCAAAAAGTTACTGTACCATGGTACAGTCAGTAGCCTGTAAGGCTGGCATAGCCTGTAAATTATGGACTAGGTCTAGGCTACTAGTAGAACTAATTTCGTTCATTAGGCATAAGCAGATTATACAATTTCTAATCTGGAGTGTTGAAACTGATCAGATTTAGCCCGTAAATCTAAGTTTCCTTACCTGTATTTTCTGCAGAAAGGCCACTTCCATTATCGTGTCCACGAAATGGCAGATTTTGATCAGGGACTGCCTCAGTTTTTAGATCCCTCCAACTCCTTGGAAGTGGGGAACCTAATAACTCATATTTCAAATTGCGCTTAATTTGGGCGGAACTAAAATGTTCCTCACAAATCACGGCATTATTTACGTTTACTGTGTCAGCAAGATAGCATTTTTGGAGCCACTGTCTTGCGATGGTCTTGTTCTTGCGGAATGAATAATATTTGAAATTACTAGACTTGGCAGGCGTGCATCCATACACTGCACAAGGTCTAGCTTCGTGGGAGGTGGGGTGGCGGTACCTTCCAAGCAGTACACCTTTACAATTCATTGCATCAAGTCACCTTTCTTTAAATATTTCAACCAAGGAGGTTGAACAAGAGAAGGCGGCGTGACGTCACCAAAGTGAATGGGACGCGCTAGTGTACCGCTGCTGCCCCTCTAATGACCCCACTTACCATTTACCAGCCGCCCATTGACAACACATGGAAACGCCCGAGTTATTTTCATTGTTATGTCCATGTTTGGAGGCCGCCTTCCATACATGTGACCTTAAAAGACTCGCAATAGTCGTGGCACACCGCGCCACGAAGATTTAGACGGTAAATCCTACATACCAGCGAGATAATACAGTGTTTTCCAGCGTTGGTGGACTTGGGTGAGAGGTGCACATGGAAGCTGTCTTTGGGGCAAACGTTTGGCTGGACCAGATCATGTACACATGTACACATGTGCATGTGCATGTAGATGTACACATGCAGGCTACATATACATGTGCATTCGAAATGAAGGATAAATAAACTGTTTATCAGGTGAAAGTTGGCCTGAAGGTTGATTTGTCTTGGTATACCAATAACTCAACACATGCACATGTCAAATATCTCTCTCTCTCTCTCTCTCTCTCTCTCTCTCTCTCTCTCTCTCTCTCTCTCTCTCTCTCTCTCTCTCTCTCTCTCTCTCTCTCTCTCTCTCTCTCGAATGGTGAGTGATTTGATGTGAGTGTGCATTGTGAAGCATCTATCAGTGAAATGTTCCTTCAGTGTTTGTTCCTTGCCATGCAATGAACGAGAGGAAGCAATCTTTTTACCATCATTTCTCCTGGAAACGCCTGGTGTATTTCTTTCAATATTGCAGCTTTTGGCATTAACACCATTAATAAAGGGTCTGCATGACATTTTGACAAAACTATAATATGGTTTACAAAAGTCAAACCATCAGTTCTCCTTAGCTTTCCTCTAGTGATGCAAAAGAGAGTGGCAATTTCCCATTATTAACACGGGAGAGCGAGGCCTATTAATGTTTTGCGTGTAAAGCGTTTAAGCTCCGCCCGGCGCCCACACCCTCATCAGCTCCGCGCACTGTAACTGCCTTCACTTTTTAAGCAGGGTGGGATAGGCGTGTGCCGGTGTCACATGCCAAAGTGTGGCCCGTGACAAAGTGTTTAGTTGCGTCTTCTGCGCATGCGCAGAAGACAAAGATCGTGTCCTTCACTATTCACAAGACAACTAAATGCAATAAGTGTTATGTCCATTGTCAACACGTCTCAATTAAGTACAAAAGAGTCCGATTCTTCACTACTGATTTGGAACGAACGCATGCGGTAAAGAAGGTCGCGCGGTGTCCATTGCCTTAAGAACACTGAACTCCTTTCCTTCATTGTGACTGGACAAAAGCAGGTGTGTTAAGACAGGTAGTGTGAAGTGCAGTGGCTAACAGTGATGGCGAAGAGAAAGACACTATACCACACAGGAAAACAAAAGCTGAAGGAAGAGGGATATGGAAAGGAGAGCCGCCCACGCAAATACACAAACTGCTTTACTTCACTGTGTCTGGACAAAAGAAGGTGCGATAAAACAGGTAGTGTGAAGTGCAGTGGTTCCCGGTGACGGCAAAGGAAATGACACAAAACCACGCAGGAAAACAAGAGCTAGAGGAAGAGAAACATGGAACGCGAAGAGAAGAATAAGATCGAAAGCCGGACACACACAGACACAAACTCCTTTCCTTCACTGTGACTGGACAAAAGCTGGTGTAGTGGTGCACGTTGATGGCCACGGAAAAGAAACCAAACCTACATGGATACTAAACGAAAGGAAGAGAAATATTGACAAAGACTCAAAGGCAAAACGACCCTTCAGAACACCAGTACACCGTGTATGACTTTCCCCCTCAGCAACCTTCCCTTAAGAGTAACATAAACTATTATCCCTTACGAACTAACCACAACCTGCCACACTCCTATTCCCTCCCTTGCACTAGACTAACCTCCCTCACTCTCAGGTACCTCCAACGCTTTCCTATCAGCAAGCTTCCTTTAGGAGACACGTCAGTTATTGTCCCTATCAACTAAACACAAGACAACTGCCACACACCTATCCCTTCCCTTGCACTACACTAACCTTCTCCCTCACACTCAACTATCTCACAAGCTTTCCCACCATAAATAATCTTCCTGTCAAATAAACACAACTATTCTCTTTCCTTTATATCAGAGCGACTCCTCCACTCTCAGCACTCGTTCTACACAATAAGGCTCCACATTTTAAATCCCACACCTTACCCCTTATTCAATCAGCCTCGTTGAAGATATTATATAGTATGCAGTCTTGCCATCTCTCTGCTCCCTCACAAATAACGACTCTGGAAGTATCTATAATTGTACAGCGAGATGTTCCAATCAGCATAGCGCAAGGATACTGATACTGATGAGTGTTGCGCAATAACCTTTATAACGACAGCACTCTATCATGGTGTATAATTCAATGCTGGTGTGAGGGTTGGGTCTGGCAGGGTGATAAGGTGTTCATCTTACCGCCTGTACATGATCGTCTCCACGCTCTCGCCAGTTCATACTCTGTTACACTGGAGGCTTGTATCTTCGTGGGTTATTAATTCAGTGTTACTACGAGGATGGTTCTTTGAATGACAAAAGGGTGTTCGTTTTAATTCCTCCATATTACAATTTTAGATGCCTTATTTATTTATTTATCTATTTTTTGCTCGACACACTTTCGGGACTTTCATCTACAGTGAACCTTTTTTTTATCCTTTTATTTCTTATTTTGCCCATTTGACCAGAGCCCATTTCCCATTAAACTAATGAAATATTATCTATAAATTGGCATGCCCAATTCTTGCTTTTAACTTGTGAAGGTTGCTGCTTACCTGCACCTGACTTCCATGTGCTTTCCTTCCTTGATTTACCCTCATTTCATCTGGAAAGCCTTAGTGATGCACCAATTATCCTGTACCCTCACTTTCATCAGAGAGAGAGAGAGAGAGAGAGAGAGAGAGAGAGAGAGAGAGAGAGAGAGAGAGAGAGAGAGAGAGAGAGAGAGAGAGAGAGAGAGAGAGAGAGAGAGAGAGAGAGAGAGAGAGAGAGAGAGAGAGAGAGAGAGAGCGCAGTATTTATGAGTTAATGTCATTCTGATCATATCAACTTGGTCAAAACTTGTACCAAAGAGTCTTCATCACATGTAGCCAGTGTCCAGCTCCACTCCCGCGTGTAATAATGATGATCAAGGTGAGGTGATGGTGATAATAATAATAAAAACAACAGCAACAACAACAACAACAACAATAATAATACTGATAGTAATAATATTAATGATAATAATGATAATAATAATAATAATAATAATAATAATAATAATAATAATAATAATAATAATAATAATAATAATAATAATAATAATAATAAAGATTACGTTGCTATAAATAATAATGATAAAATGATAGATATAATTTTGACATTGGATAAAAAGAAATACTGACAACAATGGCGATATAAATAACGTTAACAACAACAACTAGTAAATAACAAACGTTCTGTCTGGCTCCAGGAGTGAAACTATTAAAATCGATGAGAAAATTCAGTAAAACGTGTGGCTCGGTAAAAATATCAACGGAAAGAATGAAAAACGTGCTAATTTCTTCTTTGAAAAGGTGAACAAATTCAACTCATGAGGAATCTCATTTTTGGTGAATATTGTTCACGAAATGATTAAATTTATTCTCGAACTGGTGAGAGAGAGAGAGAGAGAGAGAGAGAGAGAGAGAGAGAGAGAGAGAGAGAGAGAGAGAGAGAGAGAGAGAGAGAGAGAGAGAGAGAGAGAGAGAGAGAGAGAGAGAGAACATAGACAAACAGACAGACAGACAAACCAACCTTTAATTCACTTGTATGCATATGTATATTTTCTAAACAAGACAGTCTTCTCTCTCTCTCTCTCTCTCTCTCTCTCTCTCTCTCTCTCTCTCTCTCTCTCATTTCTATGTAGTCTGAATAAAAATGAATATAATATCGACAAATATAAATAACACTATGGTACAGTACATGTATATTGTTAAGTAAATGATAAATAGATAAATAAATAAATAATAAACAAATTCACGATAACCATACGATTTTCCACGATTTTTCTATGATGCGATTTTCTACGATGCGGTTTTTTACGATGCGATTTCCTACGATACGATTTTCCACGATATTCCACGATAATATTTTCCACGGCCCGATTTTTCAAGATGCGATTTCCTTCGATACAATTTTCCACGATAATATTTCCCACGATGCGATTTTCTACGATGCGATTTTCCACGACAATATTTCCCACGATGCGATTTTCTACGATGCGATTTTCCACGATAATATTTCCCACGATGCGATTTTCTACGATGCTAATTTCTATGATACGATTTTCCACGATAATATTTTCCACTATGCGATTCCCTCGATGCGATTTCAGGATAACGAAGCGGTCGATGTTGACGAAACTCTTTAAATTGTACTTACATGGGTTGGTACTGGGCCGAACCCTTCCTCCCCAAGGGTCCATCCCAGTCCCGAGGGTGTGACAGCAGTGACGAGGCAACCTTGCCGCGCCTCACACGGATCGCCATGAGCAATGACCCACCACACACCACGCCCCAGCTACTGTCATGAAGTGAGTCCTCTCACCAGTAGAGGTCCCTCCTCGTCCTGCCAATGTCTGGTGCATAACGTACAGCGTGCCACACACCACACCTCCAGCCACTGACATGAAGCGAGCCCTCTCACCCCAAAAGGACCCCCCTCGTACTGCCAGTGTCTGGTGTATGGCGCCCAGCGTGCCACACACCACACCTCCAGCCACTGACATGAAGCGAGCCCTCTCACCCCAAAAGGACCCCCTCGTACTGCCAGTGTCTGGTGTATGGCGCCCAGCGTGCCACACACCACACCCCAGCCACTGGCATGAAGTGAGTCCTCTCACCCCAAAAGGACTCCCCTCGTACTGCCAGTGTCTGGTGCATGGCGCACAGCGTGCCACACACCACGCCCCAGCCACTGACATGAATTGAGTCCTCTCACCCCAAAAGGACCCCTTTCGTCTTGTCAGTGTCTGGTGCACGGTGCACAGCGTGCCACACTACGCCCAGCCACTGGCATGAAGTGAGCCCTCTCACCTCTAAAGGACTCCCCTCGTACTGCCAGTGTCTAGAGCATGGTGCACAGCGTGCCCTCGTTCATGGCGATTTATTCAGCCCAGTGCTACCACAATCAAGAGACACCTCCACCAGACTCTATGGAAGAAGCCCTAATTTCCCTACCAGGACTCCCCTCTGGTCAACATCTGATGAATGGTAGACATTGATCCCTTGCTTATGGTAACTCCTTACTTAGTATGAGTCACTGCAAGTGGATGATTATTACTGAAGCTTGAGGCCGCAAAGGAAAAGAAGGACCTGCTGCCAGTTCCCTGCCTTGGGCCCCAGGAGGGACCCAACAGCCACCTTCTACCCCAGTGCGGCGCCCAAGGCCGCCACGGCCCTCAACAAATTTTGGCCGAAACTGTTTTCAAACTTATTTTAGATTTTGATCCGAATAGAAAATCATCGATTGCAAGTGAAAAACGAGGGTGTTTGAAAATTGTGGAAAATTAAGGTGATCAGTGAAACAACACAAGGCAGCTTTGCATCACTTCGTATAACATAAGGAGTGTGTACCTTGCACGTCTGTTGCCCGTGAATATCATGATGCACATGTTCCTAGATGCCTGGAAAGAGCCAGTAATGCACTGGCAGCTGCCTACTTCATGGCGGACTTCAGAAGATGAAGTACATTTCTGGACAGGGAGGATGAATGGACGTAAGTAAACATGTATACAAGAACTGCCACAGCTTGATCTACTTTAGCTTCTGATTTTCTTATGTCCTTCAATTTTTTTCTTTCATCTTTTTAATGACAGCATTCTGTAAATAGGAGGAAAAAAGGAAGGCATGAAGGGATGCGATAAAATGTTTTATTTTATGCTGCTGCTACTACTACTACTTCTAGTACTACTACTAGTACTACTACAACTATTAAAAATACATTTAAAAAACAACAACAACAACAATTATTACTACTACTACTACTACTACTACTACTACTACTACTACTACTACTACTACTACTACTATTATTACTAATAATACTACTACTATTATCACTACTACTACTACTACTATTACCACTATTACTACTACTATTATTACTACTACTACTACCACCACCATCACCACTACTACTACTACTACTACTACTACTACTACTACTACTACTACTACTACTACTACTACTACTACTACTACTACTACTACTACTACTACTATTACTATTATTCCTACTGCTACTATTGCTATTACTACTATTACTATAACTGTTAATACGACTTAGTGACTGACTGTGTACGAAGACGAAAAGTTACGCTAGAGCTGCCGCGGCGGCTCTGCATGGCAGCCTACTAGACAAGCCACCCCGGCGGCCCTGCCAGTATAAGGGTTAATTCTGCTGATCAGACACACAGACACACGTGGAACAGTTTGAATGAAGAAGTTGTGTCTGCAACGAGTGTGCATACTTTTAAAGTAAGATTGGATAAGTGTAGATATGGAGACGGGGACACACGAGCATAAAGCCCAGGCCCTGTAAAACTACAACTAGGTAAATACAACTAGGTAAATGCACACACACACACACACACACACACACACACACACACACACACACACACGGCCCGGTAGCTCAGTGGTTAGAGCACAGGCTTCACAAGCCAGAGGACCGGGGCTCGATTCCCCGGCCGGGTGGAGATATTTGGGTGTGTCTCCTTTCACGTGTAGCCCCTGTTCACCTAGCAGTGAGTAGGTACGGGATGTAAATCGAGGAGTTGTGACCTTGTTGTCCCGGTGTGTGGTGTGTGCCTGGTCTCAGACCAATCCGAAGATCGGAAATAATGAGCTCTGAGCTCGTTCCGTAGGATAACGTCTGGCTGTCTCGTCAGAGACTGCAGCAGATCAAACAGTGAATTACACATTGCGTAGTGTAGTGGTTAGCACTCTCCACTCACAATCGAGAGGGCCGTTTTCGAGTCCCGGCGCGGCGAGGCAAATGGGCAAGCCTCTTAATGTATGGCCCCTGTTCACCTAGCAGTAAATAGGTACGGGATGTAACTGGAGTGGTTGTGGCCTCGCTTTCCCGGTGTGTGGAGTGTGTTGTGGTCTCAGTCCTACCCGAAGACCGGCCTATGAGCTCTCTCTCTCTCTCTCTCTCTCTCTCTCTCTCTCTCTCTCTCTCTCTCTCTCTCTATATCTCTCTCTATATATATATATATATATATATATATATATATATATATATATATATATATATATATATATATATATATATATATATATATATAACCAACCCATTTTCTTCAACATTTTTTTTCTATATATCAAAGAAAACGTGTTTACATTATAGGATCCTTGATACTTTTAATTTCCAACACAGGAAAGACTGACATATATTGAGGAATTGATGAATAAATAAAACTAAATATTAAAGTCAATGAAACTAGAGGAACACGAAGAGATGAAATAAGAAAGAATAAATTAAGATTACGGGAAAGAATAATGAAATCCATCCTTTCTTCATACTAACACTATCCAGTCTTCTATCCTTCCCTTAACTCCTTCAATACTGGGACACATTTTCACCTTGAAATTTGTGTACGATTAGACCATTTCATTGACATTAGGAAGGGTCTATGGAGGTCACAAGATTACTGGCCACAGTCTTCACTATTTTAATCCCCACATAAGTTTGTGAAGCTATATAAAATCACCAGATACTGAGCACAATGAATATGGAAACGCGTCATTGTACTGAATGGGTTAAACTGACACTATCATACACTATATTCCATCCTTCATACTAATACCATCCATTCTCTCCATCCTTCTCTTCTTTCATACTAATCCATCCATCCTTACTTTTCTTCGTGCTAATACCATCTATTCTATCCATCCTTCCCTTATACTGATACCATTCATTCTTCCATCCTAGCCAGTATGATTTCCCAAGTCCCCCCTATTGACAAAGAGGCGGGAAAGGGGGCAGGACACGAAGAAAACGGAGACACGAGAGGAAACGAGAAACGTCCCACGCCTTTATTTTCCCTGAGCCGTCCGTCACGCGAAACTACATCCGCGGATTCAAGGCAGGAGGAATGAGAGGAATGAGACAGACCCACGTGTCCCCTCACATTCCCCCACTCCCACACCTTCCCCAGCAGCACAGGTAATCACGCGCCCAATCCATCACCTTCACCTCTCCTGACATGACGTATAGCACGTCCACCTCACCTGCGCCGCGGTACAGTATTGCCAACCCGCCAGAATTAGGTTGAGCTTCTTTATGATCACGGCCAAGTTTTACAAAGGTTTCTAAGTGGCACAGAGGATAAGGAGGAAAAATTTACGTCTATTTGATTCAGTAAAAAGAAGAATTATTAAAAGGACAGAGAGAAAAGGATTTTAAGTGGTACAAGAGTCTATTAGAATTAGTACAAAGATTTATTTAACCTCTTCAGTACTGGGACGCATTTTTACCACGAGTTTTGGGTACCATTAGAAGATTTTATTTACACTAGCAAGGGTTTATGGAGGTCAGAAGATTCATGGCCAAAGTCTTCACTATTTCAATCACTACACAAGTTTCTGAAGCTGTATAAAATCATCAAATAGTAAGCAGAATAAATATTAAGACACATCCTGGTACTGAATGGCTTAAAAAACGTACAGGAAAAGATTTTAAATGATACAAGAGTTAAAAGTGAAGGATTTAAGAATCGGTACAAATAAGATTGATTTAAAGAACATATAGGAAAGGATTTTAATGAAGGATTTACGTCTATTAGAATCAGTACAAAGAAGAATTTGTGAAAACACGTACGGGAAATGAAGAGTATCCATTACGAAAAAACATAACAAATTAAGAAAATAAGGCAGACTGCAAGGAACCATCAGGCTTATATGTGGCAGTCTACAACAGGCTACAACAAAGATAACATATGCAGATTTTTATTTTCCAATCTGTCTATCTATTTATCCATATATCTATCTATCTATCTATCTTCTTTATCTGTCTTCTAATTCATTTAGAGAGACTAATGTTTTTCTTTATATTTCTTATACAAGTGTAGCTTAAGTGGCCTTCAACCCCTTCAGTACTGGGACACAATTTTACCTTCAGTTTTGTGTATGATTAAAAGACTTTATATACATTAAGAAGGGTCTATGGAGGTCAGAAGCTAAATGGCTGGAGTCTTCACTATTTCAAACCCCAACATAAGTTTCTAAAGGTGTACAGAATCACCAAACAGTAAGCAGAATGAATATGAGAACGCGTCATGGTACTCAAGGGGTTAAGTGGTGCAGGGGTTGTGATAGGGATAACGGTAGGATATTTCTCAGGATCAGTAACCAGGATAAGACAACAAATGATGGACTCAAATCATGATAAAAATTAACTAAGAAATATATACAGGAAATAACTGGTCTGGAAATAGTGTAGGCCTGATAGAAGTTAATAAGAGAGAACAAGAATTAAAGTACTCAAATATGATAAATAAAAAAAAAGTCAATAAATGAATAGATAGAAAAACAGATAAAAAAAAGAGATAGGAAAGAATTGGTTTTAAATTGAGTATGCCAGATAAAAGTTAGTAATTAGGGAGAACGAGAATTAATGGGCTCAAGCATGATGAAAAATAAGAGAGATAAAGATAGAGAGGAAAGACATGGCTTTTAAATGGAGTAGACCTGATAGATGTTTTTAAGTGATACGGAGGTTATAACAAAGCTAACCTAACCACATTTCTGTTCACCTATCTATCTATCTATCTATCTATCTATCAGTCTATCTACTTACTTACCATCCTATCTATTTGTTTATTTATTTATTTATCTATCTATCTATCTTATCCATCTATCCATCTATCTCTTTCTGTCTGATTATCTATCTATCACTTTTTTCCATCATTTTCTCTATTCCTTATCTTAACTTTCATAACACTCATCTTCCTACTTCCAGTCCGCCCTCCTTGTCTGTCTCTCTGTCCACCTGTCTGTCTGTCCGTCTGTGTGTCTTTCTGTCTGTTTTTCCTTGTCGTGATCTCATTAGTATACGAAAATTCCTCAGACAGTTTCTGGTTTCATCCTTCTCATCTCTCTATTCTCTCTCTCTCTCTCTCTCTCTCTCTCTCTCTCTCTCTCTCTCTCTCTCTCTCTCTCTCTCTCTCTCTCTCTCTCTCTCTCTCTCTCTCTCTCTCTCTCTCTCTCTCTCTCATTCCCTCCCCGTGACACATATGGAGAAGCTTATAAGGACACTACCAGTAACGTCCGCCGCCCTGGCCTGGTCTGGTCTCGGTTCTCCTTTCACATTTCCCCGATAGATGTCAGTTTTCCGTGTCCCTCCTTGCATCTCCAATAGTTTAGCCCAATATTCCCACGGCCACCTGCATGTTGTTCCCAGATTTCGTTACGGGAGCGTCTATGAAATTCCTGTAATAATATCGAGTTATCTATTTTCTATATCCGTACGTACACGCTACACATCTTCATGACGACGAGGGAGGGAGGGTAATGGATTGGGGGACGGGAGGAGGGTGTGGGTGGGAGGGAGGAGGGAGGGCTTGAGGGAGGAGAGGGGTAAGAGAGAGAATTGGGGCGGGGAGGGATGGAGCTAGAGGGAGAGAGGGAGAGAGGGAAAGGAATGATCGAGAGGCGGGAGGGGGAAGGATGTGGAGAGAGGAAAGGATCGAGGAATGGAGGGAGTGAGGGTGGGAGAGGCAGAGGAGAGAGGATGGGTGTGTTTACCTGCCTGATGGTGATGATGATGGTGGTTGTGGTTGTGGTGGTGTAATAATGGTTAAAGTAGTAATAGTAGTGATAGCAATGGTGATGTAATGATGATGATGATGATGATGGTGGTGGTGGTGGTGGTGGTGTAATGATGGCTATAGTAGTAATAGTAGTGATAGCAGTGGTGGTGATGTAATGATGATGGTGGTGGTGGTGATGATGATGATGATCGTGGTGGCGGTGGTGGCGGTGGTGACGTAATGATTAGGGCATTCTCGTAAAGAATCCGTCCCGCCCGCTCGCCTCGATTCCCGGCTCCCCTTCGCAGCTCCTCCACCCAGCTCGCAGACGTCCTCCACCCAGCTGATCTGATATCATATATATATATATATATATATATATATATATATATATATATATATATATATATATATATATATATATATAGATAGATAGAGAGAGAGAGAGAGAGAGAGAGAGAGAGAGAGAGAGAGAGAGAGAGAGAGAGAGAGAGAGAGAGAGAGAGAGAGAGAACTTTGCTTTCGTCAGACAGCAGACAGCATTTCTGTGTGTGTGTTTCACTGTTTGATCTGCTGCAGTCTCTGACGAGACAGCCAGACGTCACCCTACGGAACGAGCTCAGAGCTCATTATTTCCGATCTTCGGATAGACCTGAGACCAGCCTGGCCCGTGACCTCACACCGTCTAGTAGTAGTAGTAGTAGTAGTAGTAGTAGTAGTAGTAGTAGTAGTAGTAGCAGTAGCAGTAGTAGTGTGGTTCACTACACTAGCGTCCGTCCTGCGTGGAAAACTGAACTTCTTAATGTTCCTCAGACACTGAATTTTCATGACATTTGCATCTCCTTCTCTTGTTCGTGTGTCTCCATCCTCCGTCAGTGTTAGCAGGTCTTGTCTGTCTGTCTGTCTTTGTGTTCTTTTTGTTTTGTTGTTGTTTAATTTATGGCCTATAGCGCTGTTCAGCTTCCACCCATTAGTGGCGCAGGCAATTTTCTTTATAGTGATGGGCATATTAGGGCTCATATCACCACCCAAGCGCGTCTTTGTTGCAACCACCTAGAACCTGGGTAGGTATCTTGGTGACATGTAGCTAACTTCAAACCACTCCACAAATGACATAACTTCAAAGTGGTATGTGATGGAATTCTAACTTACACGTGGACGTGTGTGTGTGTGTGTGTGTGTGTGTGTGTGTGTGTGTGTGTGTGTGTGTGTGTGTGTGTGTGTGTGTGTGTGTATTTACCTAGTTGTATTTACCTAGTTGTAGTTTTACAGGGCCTGGGCCTTATGCTCGTGTGGCCCCGTCTCCATATATACACTTATCCAATCTTACTCTAAAAGTATGCACACTCGTTGCAGACACTACTTCTTCATTTAAACTGTTCCACGTCTCAATACATCTTTGCGGGAAACTATATATTTTTTTAATATCTCTCAGACATCTTCCTTTTCTCAGCTTTTTACTATGCGATCTTGTGCTTCGAATGTCATATTCTTCTCTCAGGATCAGTTTCTCATTATCCACTTGGTCCATTCCGTTGATCAATTTATAAACTTGTATCAGATCTTCTCTCTCCCTTCTTTGTTCCAGGGTTGGAAGATCCATAGCCTTTAGTCTCTCCTCATATGTCATCCTTTCAAATTCTGGAAACATTCTTGTAGCCATTTTTTGTAGCCTCTCCAACTTCCTTATGTGTGTTTTTTTTTTTTTTATAAGGGTCCACACTTCTCCTGCATATTCCAATCTGGGTCTTATTATAGTACTTATCAATTTCTTCATCATTTCTTTGTCCATGTAGTGAAATGCTGCTCCAATATTCCTCAGCAAATTATATGTTTCTCTAAAAGTTACCGGTTGATTGTTTTCTTCCATCGTCACTCCTAAGTCTTTTTCCTTTTTTACTTTCTCCAGTTCTACTCCATCTCCCATATTATAGATTCCCACGGGTCGTCTTTCACTCTTTCCCATTTCCATGACATGGCTTTTGTTCACATTGAATTCCATTTCCCACTTTTTACTCCATTCCCAGATCTTATTTAGGTCTTCTTGCAGTATTTCACAATCCTCTTTTGCTTTATAACTCTGCACAGTTTCGTATCATCTGCAAACAGATTTATGTAGTTGTTCACTCCCTCTGGCATGTCGTTAATATAAATGAGGAAAAGTATTGGTGCCAATACTGACCCCTGTGGCACTCCGCTTTCTTCTGCTCTCCACTTGGACTTCATATCTTTAACTACCGTCCTTATTTCTCTCCCCCTCAAATAATTTTCTATCCATCTCAATGTGCTTCCTTTTAAGCCACCCTTCTCCTCTAACTTCCATAGTAATCGTGCATGTGGCACTTTGTCAAACGCCTTTTTTAAATTCAAATAAATACAGTCAACCCATCCTCTCTCTCTTGTACTCTATCAACTATTCTAGAATAGAAACTCAATAAATTAGTTACACAAGACCGTCTTTTCTAAAACCAAATTGGCTCTTTGATATTAATTTGTTGTCTTCAACGAACTCGATCCATTGTTTCTTTATTATTCTTTCACACATCTTGCATATTACACTAGTTAGTGTTGTGTAGTGTTTGTGTGTGTGTGTGTGTGTGTGTGTGTGTGTGTGTGTGTGTGTGTGTGTGTGTGTGTGTGTGTGTGTGTGTGTGTGTGTGCTTACTACTGTGGTATAATAGTAGCACCAGCAGTAGTAGTAGTAGTTGTTCTAGTAGTCGTAGTAGTAGTAGTAGTAGTAGTAGTAGTAGTAGTAGTAGTAGTAGTAGTAGTAGTAGTAGTAGTAGTAGTAGTAGTAGTAGTAGTAGTAGTAGTAGTAGTAGTAGTAGTAGTAGTAGTAGTAGTAGTAGTAGTAGTAGTAGTAGTAGTAGTAGTAGTAGTAGTAGTAGTAGTAGTAGTAGTAGTAGTAGTAGTAGTAGTAGTAGTAGTAGTAGTAGTAGTAGTAGTAGTAGTAGTAGTAGTAGTAGTAGTAGTAGTAGTAGTAGTAGTAGTAGTAGTAGTAGTAGTAGTAGTAGTAGTAGTATTTAGTAGTATGGTGGTGGTGGTGGTGGGGAGAAGGGCAGGGTGTGAGCCAACCAGCGAGCAGGGATGTCCCATGACGTCATCCTAAGCTCCTCCCTCCGCGCCAGATGTAAACAAATCCTTTAAAACCACGTGGTCGCAGTATTCGCGGATCAAAACATTCGCGACTATTTTCGACTACCACGACGCCTGTACCTTGACTATCGGGAGCAAGGGGGCGTGACTGTCATGGGCGTAGTGGGCGTGGCTTTGGCTGGAGTGATGCTTAACTTAGTGAGTGAGGAGTGGCGCCAAATGTAAAGTCCGCGAAGTTTTGGCTCTCTCTCTCTCTCTCTCTCTCTCTCTCTCTCTCTCTCTCTCTCTCTCTCTCTCTCTCTCTCTCTCTCTCTCTCTCTCTCGACATGATATACAGACATTTCATCTTTCTACATTGAGGAAATATTATTTAATATTCCAATATAAAAGTTTAGGGCCGTTTTTTTAGTTTGAATGATGAAGTTTTATTACATATCTTATGTTTATTTTTGCATTGGGACAACATACGGAGAACCGGAATATATATGATCCAAGCCATCCCAACTTTGCTCCGCTAATCTAATCTGGGAAAAGTTCCGCCTATCTGGAGCGGATGTGCCTCCTTCCGCGTATCATAGGCCAGTGTCATGCCCCTTCACAGTAATAATAATAATAATAATAATAATAATAATAATAATAATAATAATAATAATAATAATAATAATAATAATAATAATAATAATAATAATAATAATGATAATAATAATAATAATAATAATAATAATAATAATAATAATAATAATAATAATAATAATAATAATAATAATAATAATAATAATAATAATAATAATAATAATAATAATAATAATAATAATAATAATAATAATAATAATAATAATAATAATAATAATAATAATAATAATAATAATAATAATAATAATAATAATAATAATAATAATAATAATAATAATAATAATAATAATAATAATAATAATAATAATAATAATAATAATAATAATAATAATAATAATAATAATAATAATAATAATAATAATAATAATAATAATAATAATAATAGTAATAATAATAATAGTTTGAAACAGACTCTCTCTCTCTCTCTCTCTCTCTCTCTCTCTCTCTCTCTCTCTCTCTCTCTCTAATAATAATAATAATAATAATAATAATAATAATAATAATAATAATTGTAACAATCACGCAGGGACGCCACAGAACGCCTGACTTCTGATCTTTCTAAGATTCCTGATTAGGGCAAAGAAAACTTGGTAGTTTTCAATGCCTCAAAGACTAATTTCCTCCATCTATCAACTCGGCACAACCTTCCAGACAACTATCCCCTCTTCTTCAATGACACTCAACTGTCTCCCTCTTCCATAATTAACATCCCCGGTCTGTCCTTCACTCATAATCTTAACTGCAAACTTCACATCTCATCTCCTGCTAAAACAGCTTCTATGAAGTTAGTCGTTCAGCGGCGTCTCCTCCAGTTTTTCTCGCTCATCCAACTGCTAACTCTGTACAAGGGCCTTATCCGTCCTTGTATGGAGTACTCTTCTCGCATATTTTGGGGTTCCACTCATACAGCTTTATTAGATAGGGTGGAATCAAAAGCTTTTCGTCCCATCAACTCCCTCCTCTGACTGACTGTCTTCAGCCTCTTTCCCACCGCCGAAATGTTGCATCTCTTTCTATCTTTTATCGCTATTTTCATGCTAACCGATTTACTGATCTTGCTTACTGCATGCCTCCCCTACCCTCTCCTCCCCCACCCTCGCTGCACAAGGCTTTCTTCTTCCTCTCATCCCTATTCTGTCCAACCCTCTAATACAGGGTTTCTCAACCGGGGTTCCCCGGAATCCTAAGGTTCCGCAAAAGGTTCCGAAGGGTTCGGCAAGAACAAGTGAGATAAGCTAATGCACTTTTGACTTTTAATCTATAATTTCATATACGTAATATAACTAAACACGCACAATATATTATTGGGTATTGTAATATTATAATACATTATTTTTCCTTAAATTACTTATTCAAAAATTTATATAATGATATTTGTCACGTGAAATAGAACGAAAATAAAACGAGAAATTCAATATGGTATATAATTTTGCTTTTGCGCAGGGGTTCCTTGAGACATGTCATTTATTTTAAGGGTTAGTGAAGAGTAAAACGGTTGAGACACGCTGCTCTAATACAACAGTTAACCAGTATTCTCATTCACTCATTCCTTTCACTGGTAACTGTGGAACTCCTGCCTGCTTCTGTATTTCCATCTTCCTACCACTTCACTCTTCTTTTAAGAGAAAGATGTCAACACATTTGTCCCTGGCTTTTGGATGACTCTTTCGGACCTTTTAGGGACCTGTAGGTCCAGTGTCCATTTTCTTATCTAACATTTTGTTGTCCTTGTCACCTTTCCCTCTTGCATAAAAATATTAGAAAAAAATATATATAAAAAATTAAAAAAGAATAATAATAGTATAATAATAATAATAATAATAATAATAATAATAATAATAATAATAATAATAATAATAATAATAATAATAATAATAATAATAATAATAATAATAATAATAATAATAATAATAATAATAATAATAATAATAATAATAATAATAATAATAATAATAATAATAATAATAATAATAATAATAATAATAATAATAATAATAATAATAATAATAATAATAATAATAATAATAATAATAACACAACATTGTAGTTTGGTGATGAGGTGACTCGTGGGAGGTGGGGTGGCGGTACCTTCCAAGCAGTACACCTTTACAATTCATTGCATCAAGTCACCTTTCTTTATATATTTCAACCAAGGAGGTTGAACAAGAGAAGGCGGCGTGACGTCACCAAAGTGAATGGGACGCGCTAGTGTACCGCTGCTGCCCCTCTAATGACCCCACTTACCATTTACCAGCCGCCCATTGACAACACATGGAAACGCCCGAGTTATTTTCATTGTTATGTCCATGTTTGGAGGCCGCCTTCCATACATGTGACCTTAAAAGACTCGCAATAGTCGTGGCACACCGCGCCACGAAGATTTAGACGGTAAATCCTACATACCAGCGAGATAATACAGTGTTTTCCAGCGTTGGTGGACTTGGGTGAGAGGTGCACATGGAAGCTGTCTTTGGGGCAAACGTTTGGCTGGACCAGATCATGTACACATGTACACATGTGCATGTGCATGTAGATGTACACATGCAGGCTACATATACATGTGCATTCGAAATGAAGGATAAATAAACTGTTTATCAGGTGAAAGTTGGCCTGAAGGTTGATTTGTCTTGGTATACCAATAACTCAACACATGCACATGTCAAATACTCTCTCTCTCTCTCTCTCTCTCTCTCTCTCTCTCTCTCTCTCTCTCTCTCTCTCTCTCTCTCTCTCTCTCTCTCTCTCTCGAATGGTGAGTGATTTGATGTGAGCGTGCATTGTGAAGCATCTATCAGTGAAATGTTCCTTCAGTGTTTGTTCCTTGCCATGCAATGAACGAGAGGAAGCAATCTTTTTACCATCATTTCTCCTGGAAACGCCTGGTGTATTTCTTTCAATATTGCAGCTTCTTGGCATTAACACCATTAATAAAGGGTCTGCATGACATTTTGACAAAACTATAATATGGTTTACAAAAGTCAAACCATCAGTTCTCCTTAGCTTTCCTCTAGTGATGCAAAGAGAGTGGCAATTTCCCATTATTAACACGGGAGAGCGACGCCTATTAATGTTTTGCGTGTAAAGCGTTTAAGCTCCGCCCGGCGCCCACACCCTCATCAGCTCCGCGCACTGTAACTGCCTTCACTTTTTAAGCAGGGCGGGATAGGCGTGTGCCGGTGTCACATGCCAAAGTGTGGCCCGTGACAAAGTGTTTAGTTGCGTCTTCTGCGCATGCGCAGAAGACATTTATATATATATATATATATATATATATATATATATATATATATATATATATATATATATATATATATATATATATATATATATATATATATATATATATATATATATATATATATATATATATATATATATATATATATATATAATAACCCGTTTTCATCAACATATATTTTCTATATATCAAAGAAAACGTGTTTACATTATAGGATCCTTGATACTTTTAATTTCCAACACAGGAAAGACTGACATATATTGAGGAATTGATGAATAAATAAAACGAAATATTAAAGTCAATGAAACTAGAGGAACACGAAGAGATGAAATAAGAAAGAATAAATTAAGATTACGGGAAAGAAAATGAAGTCCATCCTTTCTTCATACTAACACTATCCAGTCTTCTATCCTTCCCTTAACTCCTTCAATACTGGGACACATTTTCACCTTGAAATTTATAAACGATTAGACCATTTCATTGACATTAGGAAGGGTCTATGGAGGTCACAAGATTAATAGCCACAGTCTTCACTATTTTAATCCCCCACATAAGTTTGTGAAGCTATATAAAATCACCAGATACTGAGCAGAATGAATATGGAAACGCGTCATTGTACTGAATGAGTTAAACTGACACTATCATACACTATATTCCATCCTTCATACTAATACCATCCATTCTCTCCATCCTTCTCTTCTTTCATACTAATCCATCCATCCTTACTTTTCTTCGTGCTAATACCATCTATTCTATCCATCCTTCCCTTATATTGACACAATTCATTCTTTCATTCCCAAGTCCCCCCTATTGACTAAGAGGCGGGAAAAGGGGCAGGACACGAAGAAAACGGAGACACGAGAGGAAACAAGAAACGTCCCACGCCTTTATTTTCCCTAAGCCGTCCGTCACGCGAAACTACATCCGCGGATTCAAGGCAGGAGGAATGAGAGGAATGAGACAGCCCCTCGTGTCCCCTCACATTCCCCCCACTCCCCACACCTTCCCCAGCAGCACAGGTATTCACGCGCCCAATCCATCACCTTCACCTCTCCTGACATGACGTATAGCACGTCCACCTCGCCTGCGACGCGGTACAGGATTGCCAACCCGCCAGAATTAGGTTGAGCTTCTTTATGATCACGGCCAAGTTTTATAAAGGTTTCTAAGTGGCACAGAGGATAAGGAGGAAAAATTTACGTCTATTTGATTCAGTAAAAGAGAAGAATTATTTAAAAGGACGGAGAGAAAAGGATTTTAAGTGGTAGAAGAGTCTATTAGAATTAGTACAAAGATTTATTTAACCTCTTCAGTACTGGGACGCATTTTTACCACGAGTTTTGGGTACCATTAAATGATTTTATTTACACTAGTAAGGGTTTATGGAGGTCAGAAGATTCATGGCCAAAGTCTTCACTATTTCAATCACTATACAAGTTTCTGAAGCTGTATAAAATCATCAAATAGTAAGCAGAATAAATATCAAGACACATCCTGGTACTGAATGGCTTAAAAAAAACGTACAGGAGAAGATTTTAAATGATACAAGAGTTAAAAGTGAAGGATTTAAGAATCAGTACAAATAAGATTGATTTAAAGAACATATAGGAAAGGATTTTAATGAAGTATTTACGTCTATTAGAATCAGTATAAAAAAGAATTTGTGAAAACACGTACGGGAAATGAAGAGTATCCATTACGAAAAAAACATAAGAAATTAAGAAAATAAGGCAGACTGCAAGGAACCATCAGGCTTACATGTGGCAGTCTACAACAGACTACAACAAAGATAACATACACAGATTTTTATTTTTCAATCTTTTTATCTATTTATCCATATATCTATCTATCTATCCATCTTCTTTATCTGTCTTGTAATTCATTGTAGAGAAATTAATGTATTTCTTTATATTTGTTATACAAGTGTAGCTTAAGTGGCCTTCAACCCCTTCAGTACTGGGACACAATTTTACCTTCAGTTCTGTGTATGATTAAAAGACTTTATATACATTAAGAAGGGTTTATGGAGGTCAGAAGCTAAATGGCTGGAGTCTTCACTATTTCAATCCCCAACATAAGTTTCTAAAGGTGTACAGAATCACCAAACAGTAAGCAGAATGAATATGAGAACGCGTCATGGTACTCAAGGGGTTAAGTGGTGCAGGGGTTGTGATAGGGATAACGGTAGGATATTTCTCAGGATCAGTACCAGGATAAGACAACACATGATGGACTCAAATCATGATAAAAATTAACTAACAAATATATACAGGAAATAACTGGTCTGGAAATAGTGTAGGCCTGATAGAAGTTAATAAGAGAAAACAGGAATTAAAGTACTCAAATATGATTAATTAAAAAAAAAGTCAATAAATAAATAGATAGAAAAACATAAAAAAAAGAGATAGGAAAGAATTGGTTATTAAATTGAGTATGCCAGATAAAAGTTAGTAATTAGGGGAGAACGAGAATTAATGGGCTCAAGCATGATAAAAAATAAGAGAGATAAAGATAGAAAGGAAAGACATGGCTTTTAAATGGAGTAGACCTGATAGATGTTTTTAAGTGATACGAAGATTATAACAAAGCTAACCTAACCACATTTCTGTTCACCTCTCTATCTATCTATCTATCTATCAGTCTATCTACTTACTTACCATCCTATCTATTTGTTTATTCATTTATTTTTCTATCTATCTATCTTATCCATCTGTCCATCTATATCTTTCTGTCTGTTTATGTATCTATCACTTTTTTTCATCATTTTCTCTATTCCTTATCTTAACTTTCATAACACTCATCTTCCTACTTCCAGTTCACCCTCCTTGTCTGTCTCTCTGTCCACCTTTCTGTCTGTCCGTCTGTGTGTCTTTCTGTCTGTTTTTCCTTGTCGTGATCTCATTAGTATACGAAAATTCCTCAGACAGTTTCTGGTTTCATCCTTCTCATCTCACTCTATTATTTCTCTCTCTCTCTCTCTCTCTCTCTCTCTCTCTCTCTCTCTCTCTCTCTCTCTCTCTCTCTCTCTCTCTCTCTCTCTCTCTCTCTCTCTCTCTCTCGAATGGTGAGTGATTTGATGTGAGCATGCATTGTGAAGCATCTGTCAGTGAAATGTTCCTTCAGTGTTTGTTCTTTGCCATGCAATGAACGAGAGGAAGCAATCTTTTTACTATCATTTCTCCTGGAAACGCCTGGTGTATTTCCTTCAATATTGCAGCTTCTTGGCATTAACACCATTAATAAAGGGTCTGCATGACATTTTGACAAAACTATGATATGGTTTACAAAAGTCAAACCATCAGTTCTCTTTAGCTTTCCTCTAGTGATGCAAAAGAGAGCGAGGCCTATTAATGTTTTGCGTGTAAAAGCGTTTAAGCTCCGCCCGGCGCCCACACCCTCATCAGCTCCGCGCACTGTAACTGCCTTCACTTTTTTTAAGCAGGGTGGGATAGGCGTGTGCCGGTGTCACATGCCAAAGTGTGGCCCGTGACAAAGTGTTTAGTTGCGTCTTCTGCGCATGCGCAGAAGACAAAGATCGTGTCCTTCACTATTCACAAGACAACTAAATGCAATAAGTGTGATGTCCATTGTCAACACGTCTCAATTAAGTACAAAAGAGTCCGATTCTTCACTACTGATTTGGAACGAACGCATGCGGTAAAGAAGGTCGCGCGGTGTCCATTGCCTTAAGAACACTGAACTCCTTTCCTTCATTGTGACTGGACAAAAGCAGGTGTGTTAAGACAGGTAGTGTGAAGTGCAGTGGCTAACAGTGATGGCGAAGAGAAAGACACTAAACCACACAGGAAAACAAAAGCTGAAGGAAGAGGGATATGGAAAGGAGAGCCGCCCACGCAAATACACAAACTGCTTTACTTCACTGTGTCTGGACAAAAGAAGGTGCGATAAAACAGGTAGTGTGAAGTGCAGTGGTTCCCGGTGACGGCAAAGGAAATGACACAAAACCACGCAGGAAAACAAGAGCTAGAGGAAGAGAAACATGGAGCGCGAAAAGAAGAATAAGATCGAAAGCCGGACACACACAGACACAAACTCCTTTCCTTCACTGTGACTGGACAAAAGCTGGTGTAGTGGTGCACGTTGATGGCCACGGAAAAGAAACCAAACCTACATGGATACTAAACGAAAGGAAGAGAAATATTGACAAAGACACAAAGGCAAAACGACCCTTCAGAACACCAGTACACCGTGTATGACTTTCCCCTCAGCAACCTTCCCTTAAGAGTAACATAAACTATTGCCCTTACGAACTAACCACAACCTGCCACACTCCTATTCCCTCCCTTGCACTAGACTAACCTCCCTCACTCTCAGGTACCTCCAACGCTTTCCTATCAGCAAGCTTCCCTTAGGAGACACGTCAGTTATTGTCCCTATCAACTAAACACAAGACAACTGCCACACACCTATCCCTTCCCTTGCACTACACTAACCTTCTCCCTCACACTCAACTATCTCACAAGCTTTCCCACCATAAATAATCTTCCCTGTCAAATAAACACAACTATTCTCTTTCCTTTATATCAGAGCGACTCCCTCCACTCTCAGCACTCGTTCTACACAATAAGGCTCCACATTTTAAATCCCACACCTTACCTCTTATTCAATCAGCCTCGTTGAAGATATTATATGGTATGCAGTCTTGCCATCTCTCTGCTCCCTCACAAATAACGACTCTGGAAGTATCTATAATTGTACAGCGAGATGTTCCAATCAGCATAGCGCAAGGATACTGATACTGATGAGTGTTGCGCAATAACCTTTATAACGACAGCACTCTATCATGGTGTATAATTCAATGCTGCTGTGAGGGTTGGGTCTGGCAGGGTGATAAGGTGTTCATCTTACCGCCTGTACATGATCGTCTCCACGCTCTCGCCAGTTCATACTCTGTTACACTGGAGGCTTGTATCTTCGTGGGTTATTAATTCAGTGTTACTACGAGGGATGGTTCTTTGAATGACAAAAAGGGTGTTCGTTTTAATTCCTCCATATTACAATTTTAGATGCCTTATTTATTTATTTATCTATTTTTTGCTCGACACACTTTCGGGACTTTCATCTACAGTGAACCTTTTTTTATCCTTTTATTTCTTATTTTGCCCATTTGACCAGAGCCCATTTCCCATTAAACTAATGAAATATTATCTATAAATTGGCATGCCCAATTCTTGCTTTTAACTTGTGAAGGTTGCTGCTTACCTGCACCTGACTTCCATGTGCTTTCCTTCCTTGATTTACCCTCATTTCATCTGGAAAGCCTTAGTGATGCAGCAATTATCCTGTACCCTCACTTTCATCAGAGAGAGAGAGAGAGAGAGAGAGAGAGAGAGAGAGAGAGAGAGAGAGAGAGAGAGAGAGAGAGAGAGAGAGAGAGAGAGAGAGAGAGAGAGAGAGAGAGAGAGAGAGAGCGCAGTATCTATGAGTTAATGTCATCCTGATCATATCAACTTGTACCAAAGAGTCTTCGTCACATGTAGCCAGTGTCCAGCTCCACTCCCGCGTGTAATAATGATGATCAAGGTGAGGTGATGGTGATAATAATAATAAAAACAACAGCAACAACAACAACAACAACAATAATAATACTGATAGTAATAATATCAATGATAATAATGATAATAATAATAATAATGATAATAATAATAATAATAATAATAATAATAATAATAATAATGATAATAATAATAATAAAGATTATGTTGCTATAAATAATAATGATAAAAATGATAGATATAATTTTGACATTGGATAAAAAGAAATACTGACAACAATGACGAAATAAATAACGTTAACAACAACAACTAGTAAATAGCAAACGTTCTGTCTGGCTCCAGGAGTGAAATGATTAAAATCGATGAGAAAATTCAGTAAAACGTGTGGCTCGGTAAAAATATCAACGGAAAGAATGAAAAACGTGCTAATTTCTTCTTTGAAAAGGTGAACAAATTCAACTCATGAGGAATCTCATTTTTGGTGAATATTGTTCACGAAATGATTAAATTTATTCTCGAACTAGTGAGAGAGAGAGAGAGAGAGAGAGAGAGAGAGAGAGAGAGAGAGAGAGAGAGAGAGAGAGAGAGAGAGAGAGAGAGAGAGAGAGAGAGAGAGAGAGAGAACAGACAAACAGACAAAGCAACCTTTAATTCACTTATATGCATATGTATATTTTCTAAACCAGACAGTCTCTCTCTCTCTCTCTCTCTCTCTCTCTCTCTCTCTCTCTCTCTCTCTCATTTCTATGTAGTCTGAATAAAAATGAAAATAATATCGACAAGTATAAATAACTCTATGGTACAGTACATGTATATTGTTAAGTAAATGATAAATAGATAAATAAATAAATAAATAAACAAATTCACGATAACCATACGATTTTCCACGATTTTTCTATGATGCGATTTTCTACGTTGCGTTTTTTTACGATGCGATTTCCTACGATACAATTTTCCACGATAATATTTCCCACGATGAGATTTTCTACGATACGAATTTCCACGACAATATTTCCCACGATGCGATTTTCTACGATGCGATTTTCTACAATAATATTTCCCACGATGCGATTTTCTACGATGCGATTTTCCACGATAATATTTCCCACGATGCGATTTTCAACGATACGATTTTCGACGACAATATTTCCGACGATCCGATTTTCTAGGATGCGGTTTTCCACGATACGATTTTCCACGATAATATTTTCCGAGGGTGAGAGCGCAGTGACGAGGCAACCTTGCCGCGCCTCACACGGATCGCCATGAGCAATGACCCACCACACACCACGCCCCAGCCACTGTCATGAAGTGAGTCCTCTCACCAGTAGAGGTCCCTCCTCGTCCTGCCAATTTCTGGTGCATAACGTACAGCGTGCCTGCCACACACACCACACCTCCAGCCACTGACATGAAGCGAGCCCTCTCACCGCAAAAGGACCCCTTTCGTACTGCCAGTGTCCTGTGTATGGCGCCCAGCGTGCCACACACCACACCTCCAGCCACTGACATGAAGCGAGCCCTCTCACCCCAAAAGGAACCCCCTCGTACTGTCAGTGTCTGTTGTATGGCGCCCAGCGTGCCACACACCACACCCCAGCCACTGGGATAAAGTGAGTCCTCTCACCCCAAAAGGACTCCCCTCGTACTGCCAATGTCTGGTGCATGGCGCACAGAGTGCCACACACCACGCCCCAGCCACTGACATAAATTGAGTCCTCTCACCCCAAAAGGACCCCCTTCGTCTTGTCAGTGTCTGGTGCACGGTGCACAGCGTGCCACACTACGTCCAGCCACTGGCATGAAGTGAGGCCTCTCATCTCCAAAGGACTCCCCTCGTACTGCTAGTGTCTAGAGCATGGTGCACAGCGTGCCCTCGTTCATGGCGATTTTTCAGCCCAGTGCTACCACAATCAAGAGACACCCTCAACCAGACTCTATGGAAGAAGCCCTAATTTCCCCACCAGGACTCCCCCTTCTGGTCAACATCTGATGAATGGTAGACATTGATCCCTTGCTTATGGTAACTCCTTGCCTAATATGAGGCACTGCAAGTGGATGATTATTACTGAAGCTTGAGGCCGCAAAGGCCCCAGGCGGGACCCAACAACCACGTTCTAGCCCAGTGCGGCGCCCAAGGCCGCCACGGCCCTCAACAAATTTTGGCCGAAACTGTTTTCAAACTTAGAAAATAGAAAATAGATCATCGATTGCAAATGAAAAACGAGGGTGTTTGAAATTTGTGGAAAATTAAGGTGATCAGTGAAACAACACAAGGCAGCTTTGCATAACTTCGTATAACATAAGGAGTGTGTACCTTGCACGTCTATTGCCCGTGAATATCATGATGCACATGTTCCTAGATGCCTGGAAAGAGCCAGTAATGCACTGGCAGCTGCCTACTTCATGGCCGACTTCAGAAGATGAATGGACGTAAGTAAACATGTGTACAAGAACTGCCCCAGCTTGATCTACTTTAGCTTCTGATTTTCTTATGTCCTTGAATTTCTTTTCTTTCATCTTTACTACTAGTACTACTACAACTATTAAAAATACATTTTTTTTTTTTTTTTTTTTTTTACATTACAAGGGCACTGGCCAAGGAAAACAAAGTGTTGGAAAAAAAAATCCTGCTGGTTGCCAGGCCCTGTTAAGAGGAAAGTAGAAAGAGAAAAACAAAAATCTAAAAGGAGGGTCCAGTTAACGTAAGAGGTGTCTTGACACTCCTCTTTTGAAAGAGTTTAAGTCATAGGCAGGTGGAAATACAGACACAGGTAGAGAGTTCCAGAGTTTACCAGTGTAGGGAATGAAGGAGTGAAGATACTGGTTAACTCTTGCATTAGGAAGATGGACAGAATAGGGATGAGAAGAAGTAGAGAGTCTTGTGCAGCGAGGCCGCAGGAGGGGGAAGGCATGCAGTTAGCAAGTTCAGAAGAGCAGACAGCATGAAAACAGCGGTAGAAGACAGATAAAGATGCAACATTGCGGCGGTGACTTAAAGAATCAAGACAGTCAGTTAGAGGAGAAGAGTTGATAAGACGAAAAGCTTTAGATTCCACCCTGTTTAGTAAATCTGTGTGTGGATCCCCAGACATGAGAGCCATACTCCATACACGGGCGGATAAGGCCCTTGTACAGAGCAAGCAGCTGGGAGGGAGAGAAAATGGACGAAGACGCCATAGGACACCTAACTTCTTGGAAGCTGATTTAGCAAGAGTAGAGATGTGAAATTTCCAGTTTAGATTTTTTAGTGAAGGATAGACCGAGTGTGTTTAATGTAGAGGAGAGGGAAGTTGAGTGTTATTGAAGAAGAGAGGATAGTTGTCTGAAGGTTATGTCGAGTAGATAGTTGTAGAAATTGAGTTTTTGAGGCATTGAACAAAAACAACAACAACAATAACAATTATTACTACTACTACTACTACTACTACTAATAATAATAATAATAATAATAATAATAATAATAATAATAATAATAATAATAATAATAATAATAATAATAATATTACCACTAATAGAACTACTACTATTATCACTACCACTACTACTACTGTTACCACTATTACTACTACAATTACTACTACTACCACCATCATCACAACTACTACTACTTCTACTACTACTACTACTACTACTACTATTATTACTATTACTCCTACTGCTACTGTTGCTATTACTATTGTTACTATAACTGTTAATACGACTTAGTGACTGACTGTGTACAAAGACGAAAAGTTACGCTAGAGCTGCATGGCAACATACTAGACAAGCCACCCCGGCGGCCCTACCAGTATAAGGGTTAATTCTGCTGATCAGACACACAGACACACGTGGAACAGTTTGAATGAAGAAGTTGTGTCTGCAACGAGTGTGCATACTTTTAAAGTAAGATTGGTTAAGTGTAGATATATAGACGGGTATATATATATATATATATATATATATATATATATATATATATATATATATATATATATATATATATATATATATATATATATACATAAAACAAGGGTTGATAACAGAAATTGTAGATACTGAAAATGCAGGGAAATCACCATGGAAATCTTCGTATCTCCTGCTTTATAAATTAACAACGTTTCGCCTTCAGTCTGTGAGGTGGAACGTTGGAAAATAATACAGCAGGAGATATGAAGATTTCCATGGTCTATCTTCTCTCATCTATCTATCTATCTATCTATCTATCTATCTCTCTATCTCTCTCTCTCTCTATCTCTCTCTCTCTCTCTCTCTCTCTCTCTCTCTCTCTCTATCTATCTATCTACCTATCTATCTATCTATCTATCTATATATCTATATATATATATATATATATATATATATATATATATATATATATATATATATATATATATATATATATATATATATATATATATATACACAATATTTGCTAAAATGTGTTATTTATGTGTTTTTAAGATGTTTTATGAAAAAAAATTCTATATCGGCTGAAAATTTTTGTATATTAAAGTCATTTTATATAATTATGCTTTAAAAAGATAAAACTGATAAAAACAAACAAATATCGAAAAACTAAATAAAAGTATTAAAACATGTTATTTTAGTAGTTCTTAGCTTTTTTTGGATTAAAACTCAGAAGTGCAGTCAAAATGCATACTTACACATTATTGGTTAAAGAAGAGAAACATGCAAAAATGGTTTATTTTGTTGTTTTCCTGCATTTTCTGCACCAAATCTCAGAAACGCTGGGAAAACAAGTATGTACACAGTATTGGATAAAACGTCATATTCATATGTTGTTAAGGTGTTGTATGAAAAACAAAAGATCTATCTCGATTGAAAATTTTGTATATTGAAATCATTTCACGTTTTTGTGCTTGAAAACGATAAAATTGATGAAAATAAGCCAATATAGAAAAAAAACAAAATAAAAGAGGAAAAAAATTATTTTAGTGGTTTTCAGCTTTTTATATACCAAAACTCAAAAATGTAGACAAAACGCATATAAATACAATATTTATTGAAGCACATAAAACATGCAAAATAATGGATTATTTCGGTGTTTTCCATCATTTTATGGAGCAAACCTCAGAAATGGAGAAAAAACTCTTATATACACAATATTTGTTGAAGGAAATTAAACATGTAAAAATGGATTATTTTGGGGTTTTCAAGCATTTTATAAACCAAATCTTTGATGTTTTCCAGCACTTTATGAGTCTGAACTGAGAAAAAAACAGCCAAACAAGAATATACACATTTATCAAAACATCTTATTTATGTGCTTTTAAGATGTTTTATGAAAAAATAAAACTCACGATTTAAAATATATTAAGGTCATTTTACATTTCCATGCATCAAAACAATAAAATGCATGTATGTAAGCCAATATAGAGAAACGAAATAAAAGTAACAAAAACGTGATATTTTAGTGGTTTTCAGATTTTCATGCACCAAAACTCAGAAATGCAGGCAAACGGGTATATACAAAATATTTGTTGAATGAATTAAAATATGCAAAAATGGATTATTTTGATGTTTCCAGCACTTTATGCACCAAAATTCAGAAATCCAGACAAAACAAGCATTTACACAACCTTTTATTTATTTTATTTGTTACTGCCACTAATTTGTGGTGTGTGTGTGTGTGTGTGTGTGTGTGTGTGTGTGTGTGTGTGTGTGTGTGTGTGTGTGTGTGTGTGTGTGTGTGTGTGTTATTCAATATAGTGAAACAAAATAGAAGTAAAAAATAAAGCGTAATGTTTTAGTGGTTTTCATCTTTTTATACACCAAATGTCAGAAATGTACTCAAAACGTGTATATAGACAATATTTGTCTAAGGAAGTGATATATGTATGTATAAAATATTTTTTTGTGTGTAACCAGCAGGCGACCGTGGTGAATAACACACACACACACACACACACACACACACACACACACACACACACACACACACACACACACACACACACACACACACACACACACACACACACACACACACACACACACACACACACACAAATTACTGGCAGTCACCTGGGGCCACTCAGGGCTGTCCTGCCTTAATGGGCCTTGCTCTCTCCCGCTGCTCCAGGTGACCACCAAGATGAACACTCAGGCTTGACACTAAACACAATTCTGCACCTTCCAACTCAATTATCCTCCCAATCACCCACTCCTCTTGCATCTCCAGTCTTCTCTTAAGCCACTCTTACAAAACTCTACTTCTTATTCTTTCTCTGCTATCTCCTGTCCTACACTTCTCGACCCCAAGCACATCACCCGTTGCATCCCACACATAAAGTCTTCCTGACGGTCTCTTGCCATTCTATCCTCAAGGCGCATGCACAAACACTTAGGCACCTTTACCCTATCTTTGTGCATCATAGGGACGTGTTTAACTAATGCTATCTCAAAATATTCACTTGAGGAACGACGAAATATTTGTTTATTCAGTTAAGCTCATGATATCTTCGAAGCGTTCTGGTTACATTAATTATCTTTATTTTGAAAACATTTGCGGTCTCCACATTCAGCACATCACATCGCTACATGTAATGCTGTTTACACGATGGGCAAACAAGGAGTAAAGTTTCCAAGGCCACTTCCATTAAGGCTGCCAGACTCATCAGTCAGTAATTTTACATTGTTATGCTTCAAACGATAAAATTGATGAAAAAAAGACAATATAAAAAATCGAAATAAAAGTAACAAAATCATTCTGTTTTCGTAGTTTTCAGCTTTATATGCACCAATTCACAAAAATGAAGGTAGAACGCGTATATACACACTAATTATTAAAGGAACTGAAATATGTAAAAAAAAAAAAGGTTATTTTTTTATTTATAATGTTTTATGCACCAAAACGCAAGAAAGCTGGCAAAGCAAGTATATACACAATATTTGTTAAAATATCTTATTTTTGTGTTTTTTAGATGTTTATCAATAATAAAAAACTAACTTGATCAAAAATTGTGTATATTTAAGCCATTTTACATTGTAATGCTTCAAACTGATAAAATTGATGAAAATAAGCCAATATGGAGAAACGAGATAAAAGTAACAAGAACGTGTTATTTTAGTAGTTTTCAGGTTTTTTATGCACCAAAATACAAAAATGCAAGCAAGACGCGTTTACAAACACTATTTGTTTATGGAACTGAAATGTGTTAAAAAGGGTTGTTTTGGTGTTTTGCAGCTTTTTATGCACCAAAACTCAGAATGGGAGGCAAAACAAGTGTATGCATAATATTCATTAAAACGTCTTATGTTTTTAAGGAGTGTTTATGAAAAAAAAAAAAAAAAAAAATTAATCGATAAAAAAATTTTCTATAATGAAGTCATTTTTCATTGTTACGCCTAAAAATGATAAAAGCGATGAAACTGCCGATATATGAAAAACGAAACAAAAGTAAAAAAAAATAAAAAAAGTGATATTTTGGTGATTTTCAGGTTTTATTGCACCAAAACTCAAAAATGCAGGAAAAAAGAAAAAAGTATACAAGGAATATTTGTTGAAGGAAGAAATACATACAAAAAAAATGGTTATTTTTTTCCAGCATTTTGTGAACCAAAATTCAGAAAAGCAGTCAAAACAAAGATATGCACTATATTTGTTAAAACGTCTTATTTATGTGTTTTGAAAGTGTTTAAAAAAAAAAAATCTTAATTGGAAATTTTTGTATATTGAAGCCATTTAACATTGTTACGCTTCAAAACTATAAAATTAATGCAAATAATCCAATAGAGAGAAACGAAATAAAAGCAACAAAAACGTGTAATTTTGGTAGTTTTCACCTTTTTATGTACCAAAACACAAAAATGCAAGTAAAACTCGTATAGAAACGCTATTTGTTTAAGAAACTGAATATATATAAGAAATGGAACATTTTGGTGTTTTACATAATTCTAGGCAGCAAAACTTAGAAATGCAGGTTAAACAAGTATACACACATTATTCGTTAAAATATCTTATTATGTGCTTTTAAG
>NC_059268.1:2425070-2440070 GCF_017591435.1 Portunus trituberculatus
AAAAGAAAGGCAGGGAAGAGAAACAGTTACCTGCAAGAAGACTCTCTCTCTAATCAATTAGTCTAATTAATTAGTAGATTTTATTAGTAAAAGTTCCATCATGAATTGAAGGACCGCACAGTGCCAAGGATAGACAGAAGATGAAAATATAGGCCTTGCGAGCAGCCTTGGGTCGATTGCTACTCCTACTCTTGGCTGGCTGAAGGCGACGCTTTAAACCTGTTCACTGTCCTAAAGGCAAGTCACTCCACATGAAAGAAAGAATGTAAAAGAGAATCATTATAACTTCCAGGATTAACTAATAAGCAAAAATGTTAATACGAGCCATGGTATGTCTTTTGTCTCTTTGATCTGTGTCAAAACAAAGGGGAAGAGTACTGAAGAAACGCCTCAGGAGGGAAGAAAGAGAGCAAAGTTAAGAAGGAATTTAAGAAAGTGATGCTGGTAAGACAAAAAATGAAGCAAAAAGAGAAGACCATGCAGTTAGGGAAGACACGAGGAGATTGGATCAAAAAGAAAATGATGGAAAACAGAAGAGTGACCAAGAGGTAAGTAAGAAAGAGATATGAGGAGCAAATATAGGGAGGAAAACAACGAATATATAGAAAAATAAAAGAGACAATAATGAAGGAAGGAAAGAAAAAAAAGAAGAATGGAAGCATATAGATAGAAAAGAAAGAAGAGTGGAACCACGCGCGCTTTCATGGCCAAGGGGTCTGCAAGTTTTGAATCCTGACTACGGTTCCAGGATAAAAAGGGCGTTCACTCGAGCTAAATGTTCCCTAATGTGTATCCCCAGATATTCATCACTATATCTCCTTGTCTGTATTTCGCCCTTGTATCTACATACATACTTCGCACTATATTAACTATCTTTGCTAGCAAGCATTTCTCTATTTACTCTATCGTATGCCTTCTCTATGTCTGGAAAACCTAATTATAATTTACTACCATCCTTTTTCTTTCTCTCAATCATCTCGTTCACCACAAACAAGTTATCTTCTGCTCCCTGTCCACTCGAAAGTCATTCTACTCTTCACCTAACACTCCAGCTCTTTCAATCCATTTGCACAATCTCTCATTCAGCACTGCACTAAAGACTTTCCCAACTGTATTTAATAATGCTATTGGTCTATAGCTCTTCAGCTCATTCGTGCTTTTATATCCTCCCTTATGCAACATAGTCACCCTGCATTCATTCTACATTCTTGGCACTCTTTCCTCTTCCCACACCTGGTTAAATAACTCAGTAACCCTATCAATCACAACTTTCCCTCCATTTTTATACATTTCACACAGTATCTCATCTGGCTCTGCTGCCTTCCTATTTTTCTGCCCCCCTGATACATTTCCCCACCTTCTCCCTTCTGATTCTCTCATCCATTTCATCCACATTCTTCTTTTCCAGTGTCACACATCCTTCTCTCACACCAAATAACTCACCTACACCTCCATTCTCTTCCCAAAACTCTTTAATCATCCTTCTCATATCTTCTTTTTCTGTCACCAGTGCCCCCATTCACCCTCAGGCTCTCCACATTCTCACTGTCAGGCATCCCCTCACCCCTCAGGAACCTGTACCATTCTCGGCCACCTTCCACACCTTTCTCTCACACCTGGCTTTAGCATTCATTATCTCCCGCTTCGCCAATCGTTGCTGATTCGCATAATATGCTGTCCATGCATTCTGGTACTCACTTTCGGCCTCCTCACTCTCATGCCTTCTCTTTCTCAATTGCCTACATACCCTATTTAGTCTTTTTCTCTCTTTCCTGGCATCCTTAATCTCATCATTCCACCATGGCTTTCATGTACGCTTTCTGGCACCCGTTCTCACATATCCTATCTTGCTGGCTGCTCCATCCTTTACATTCTCAACAAACCTATTATTCATCTCATCCACACCATTCAAACGTTCATTCTCCCAGCTCCGCTTACTCGAGTCTACCTGTTTGCACTCTTTCCTTCTCTTCCATACAACTTACATTCCAGCACCAGCATGTTATGGTCCAAGACAATGTCAATCGTTCCTTTGATCGATTCACATGCGGTACACAATCTCACGCATTCTCCCATTCACAAGCATATAGTCAATGACAGACTCCTGGTTCCTAGCACACCACGTCACTCGTCCTTCTGCCAGGGTCTCATTTAGGTTCTCCAGCCCAATCTCATTCAAAACTCATCAAGAATCTCACCATTCCTATTCATTTGTTGACCTAAAATACCTACATGAGCATTCATATCTCCTATAACAATCACTTTCTCCACAGCATGCTCTCTCAAAGTCTTCTTCAACACACCATACTTCCTGCTATTGTCCCTGACTGCTCTATCACCTTCCACTGTCATGTACACTACCAACACCACTAACCTCTCATCTCTACCACACTCATTCATATACTCCACTCGGGCCGCTAACACATCCTCACTTTCCACACTGTCTCCTACATCAAGTCCTTCCACTCTCAGGTTCCTCACTTTTCTGTGGAGTAGTGCTGCGCCCTCTCCTAACCTTTCCTGTTTTCTGCCTCCCTTTCCTATCATCACATATCCCTTCCATTTGCACTGCATCCCTAAAGTGCGTCTCAGTTATTCCTACCATATTTAGGTTCCACTCATTCAGCTCCTTACATACATCCTCGAGTTTTCCAATGCCCCATCCTCTCACATTCATACAGCCTAATTTCATACATGATCTCGCCTGTTGGGTGTGTTCTCTTCTTTATTCCAGTACATTCTTCTCCTTCATTCAAGCGACTCCGGAGCGATCCCAAGCCATCTGTAGCATCAAGATCAAGATCAAGATAAAGAATGCAGGAGTAAGAGTGGGGAATGATAAGATAGGGGTGCTCCTTTATGCAGATGACGTAGTGGTCATGAGTGATCAGCAGTTGAGTTGCAGAGTATGTTGGATGTTGTGGATGATATAGAAGAGACTTCTGAGTTAGGTTTAGTAGTGAAAAAAGTTAAGTGATGATAGTGAATAGGTGTGAGGATGAAAAATACAGTATGGAGAATTGGAGAGAATGAGTTGAATCAGGCACGAGAATATAAGTACTTGGGGATGTGGGTGAGTCCAAGTGGGTGTGAAAAGACAAAGAATGAGAAGACAGATTTAGTGAATCAGTGGGTATAACGATTAGGGAGTGCAGCCAGAACATGAACAAGTAAATATGAAGTGCTGAGAGAAATGTGGAAGAGTGTGGCTGTGCCCAGTATAATGAATGGTATGGATGTGATTCCATGGAATGAAGTGAAATTGATAAGCTAAAAGTGGGACAGAATAGAATAGGTAGAGTGGCACTGAACGCACCAAGGTACACAGCAGTAGTAGAAGCTCTGAGAAGTGATATGGGATGGGGCACTTTAGGAAAGACTAGTAAAAGCTACTCTTGGGTACAAGGTAAGATTGGAAAGAATGGACGATGAAAGAATAGTGAGAAAGGTGTACCTGTGGAATGAAAGAGGGAGCAAATGGAGGAAGACGTGCATGAGAATGACAGAGAGAAGTGGATTACATGTTGCATGGGAGATGAGAATGGATGGGAGGAATCAGAATGAGCGTGAATGGATCGTGACAAGAGAAAGCAGAGTAGGAACTGAATGGGATGCGAGGAAATAGAAGAGTGAGATAGACTATAGGTGAAGGGGGTGGGATTGAATATATGGAAGAATGAGATGGAACGAAAGAGTACTCTGGAATGGTACAAGGAAAAGGAAGCCCCGATGTATGAAAAGTGGTATGATGGCAGCCTGGGTGGTGATCTTCTCTTCCGAGCTAAGGCACAGTGTATGGATGTGAGTGAAAGAAACTACAGGTGGTCTAAGTCCCCACAGCAAAGTGTGCCAGATGTGTGACATATACACCATATTTGTTAACACGTCTTGTTTATGTGTTTTTAAGGTGTTTTATGATAAAAGAAACTATCTCGATTGAAAATTTTTATATTGAAGTAATTTTACATTGCTACACTTTAAAACGAGAAAAATGATGAAAATAAGCCAAAAGAGAGAAACGAAATAAAAGTAAAAAAAAAAAAAACGTTATTTTAGTGGTTTTCTGCGTTTTCTGCACTAAAACTGAGAAATGCAGGGAAAACACGTATATACACACTATTTGTTTAAAGAACTGAAATATGTAAAAAAGAAAAAAAAGGGTTAGTTTGGTTGTTTACTGCATTTAAGGAAAAAAAAACTTATTAAAGCAGTCAAAACAAGTATATAAACCACACTTGTTAAAATATTTCATTTATGTGTTTTGAAGTTTTTTTTCTGAAAAAAAAAATCTTAGAAAATTTTGAATATACAAATCTTTATATATTGTTTTACTTGAAAACGATAAAACTGATGAAAACAATCCAATATAGGGAAACGAAATAAGAGTAACAAAAACTTGCTATTTTAGTAGTTTTGATTTTTTTTCTTTTTTTGCACGAAAACAGAAATGCAGTCAAAATGCTTGATTACTCACTATTTCTTCAAGGAACAGAAATATGTAAAAAAAAAAAAAGGGTTATTTTGGTGTTTTCCAGTATTTCTTTCACCAAAACTAAAAAAAATCAATTAAAACAAGTGTATACACTATATTTGAAAAAAAGGTCTTTTTTATGTTTTTATTGTTTTATGAAAAAAAATATCTCGATTGAAAATTTTGTATTTTGAAGCCATTTTACATTGTTATGCTAGAAAACGATAAAATTGATGAAAAAAACCCAATATAGAAAAACGAAATCAAAGTAACAAAAAGTGTTATTTTAATAGTGTTCCGCTTTTTTTTGCACCAAAACACAAACATGCAGGCAATACATAAGATTATACACCATTGTTTAAGGAACTGAAATACTGTTAAACATGAATTATTTTGGTGTTCTCCAGCATTGTATGCACCAAAACTTAGAAATGCAAGCAAAACAAGTATATACACCATACTTGTTAAAGCGTCTTAACAAACAGCCTAGTAAGGACCTAAGGGTCTGTTGCTGTTTGTCTTCCTTTGTATTCCTTTGTATTCCTCCTCCTCCTCCTCCTCCTTCTATTCCTTCTCCTCTTCCATTTTCTCCTCTTTTTTTCTTCTTCCTCTTCTTCTTCTTCTTTTCTTTATCTCTATCTTCTTCTTCTTCTTCTTCTTCTTCTTCTCCTCTTTCTTTTTTTTTTTTTTTTTTTTTTTTATTTACGGTAAGGCCTATAGCGCCTGTAGGCACATTTGAAGAGTGTATGGGAAGCGCTGTTCAGCTTCCGCCCATTAGTGGCGCAGGCAGTTTTGTTTATAGTGGTACCCATATTAGGGCCCATATCACCGCCCAAGCTCATCTTGAGTGTAACCACCTAGAACCTGGGTATCATGGTGACATGTAGGTAACTTTAAACCACTCGACAAATGGCAAAGTGTTTTAAGGCTGTACGTGGTGGGATTCTTCTTCTTCATCCTCATCTTCTTCTTCTTCTTCTTCTTCTTCTTCTTCTTCTTCTTCTTCTTCTTCTTCTTCTTCTTCTTCTTTTTCTTCTTCCTTTTTTTCCTCTTCTTCTTTGTTATTGTTGTTGTTTTTTATTGTTATTATTTTTTTCTTTTCTTTTCTTATTCTTCTTATATTTTTCTGTTTGTTTTCTGCATATTCTCCTCCTCCTCCTCCTCCTCCTCCTGTTTCTCCTCCTCCTACTTCTTCCAATTTTGTTATTGTTGTTGTTATTTTTGCTTTTGTTTTTGTTGTTTTTCTTCTCCTTTTGTTCTTTCATATACTTGTTATTACTTTTGTCTCCACCACCACCACCTCCTCCTTCTCCTCCTACTCCTTCTCCTCTTCCTCCTCCTCCTCCCCACCCCACCTTCAGCACAGCAGATTACCTTGGTGGTGGTGATGGTGGAGGTGGTGTAAACGGTGATGAAGGTGAGAGTAAGAGGCAAGAGTATGTAGTGGTGATGAGACGAAAGTGATGCTGCATTTTGTATTAACATCTGTTGTTAGAGGAAAGAATGGACGGGAGGGAGAAAAGAAGGCTTGAGAGAGTAAAAGAAAGAAAACTTCATAGCGAGCGTGTGTGAATCCTTTACAGAGAGAGAGAGAGAGAGAGAGAGAGAGAGAGAGAGAGAGAGAGATATCCTTTGTTATGAACTCTCTCTCTCTCTCTCTCTCTCTCTCTCTCTCTCTCTCTCTCTCTCTCTCTCTCTCTCTCTCTCAGTCTTTGCTTATCTCTGCGGGGTTCCTTTAGGACAATGGGTGGGTTGTATTTTACCTGTAGATAAGGGATTGTTTCTTTCTGTACAATGGAAACTTCTAAATTAATCCTCACGTTTAATTTCTTTTCACAACTTATCTGTTGTTGCCAGTTCGTGCCGCCATAGTGACACTGGCTGATGTTTGTATGTTGCTGTGCTATCTGTTTTATCATTCCTACGTGCCTAAGGTGTGTAGGTGTGCTTGGAAGAGAGAGAGAGAGAGAGAGAGAGAGAGAGAGAGAGAGAGAGAGAGAGAGAGAGAGAGTTAAGGGTGGAGAAAAGTGGAAGAGTAGTGGAGAGTATAAAGAGAACTGGGAGTTTGTGTGCACTGGGAATATGGAAAGAGAACTTGCTGTTGCCCTGTACTATTTGGTGTTTTCGGTGTTGGGCGAGAACTGGCTATTGCCCTGTACTCTTTGGTGTTTTGGGTGTTATTTGGTATGTGTGTGTGTATGTGTGTGTGTGTGTGTGTGTGTGTGTGTGTGTGTGTGTGTGTGTGTGTGTGTGTGTGTGTGTGTGTGTGTGTGTTCTTGCTTCTTTGCTTTCTTAGTGATTGATTGACTGATTAATTGACAGAGTGACTGACTGATTGGCTGGTTAATTGACCTACTGACTCACTGGAAGACTCATTAACTAACATACTGACTGACTTCTGCATTAACTACTCTATTTCTAATTTTACTGACATATTGTTTGCCTACTTACCAACACTTCTTGCATATTTACTGACTTACTGACTGACTGACTTGCTACTTACGTGCTCAATTACTTTATTTCATACTTAGTTGAGGGATGGAATATTACACTATCGTGAATATAAACTTGTCAGTAAACCAACAGATATAGACTTGAAGTATTTATTCTGGATGTTTCGAAGGCCACTGCCTTCATCTTCAGCAGTACAAAGTAGAATGAAAAATACAAAGGAACTGAACCAAGAGAAGGGGGAGGGACAGAGGATGAGGGCAACGTGGTACAGTGTGATTGACCAACCCCACCTGTGAGCTCCACCCTACTCAAACCCTATCAGGACCTGATCTGTCTTTACCACTAATCCCTAGATCTGGTAGGACCATGTGGGCTGATGGGCTGTCTTCTACCAGCTAATCCCTACTCGGATCAAGATTGGCTTAGATTCCAAAGCACGATTGTAGTCACCAGTGCTCTAGTTAATGGAGCTAGCTTAAACATGCCTTAATTTAGATTATAATTCTTATGGTTCTGTATACAAACTGATTCTAAAATCTTACGTTTTTTTGTATGCAGGCAAAACATTATATTTGTTAAAAACGTCTTATTTATGTGTTTTTAAGGTGTTTTATGATAAAAAAAGACTATCTCGAATGAAAATTTTGTATAATCACTTCATTTTACATTGTTATGCTTCAAAACGATAAAATAGATGAAAACAAGCCAAAGTAAAAGTAAGAAAAGTGGTATTTTAGTATTTTAAGCTTATTTTGCACCAAAACACAGAAATGCAGGCAACATGCATGATTACACACTATTTGTTTATGGAACTAAAATATGTCAAAAATGGGTTAATTTGGTTTTTTCCAGCATTTTATGCACCAAAACTCAGAAATGCAGGCAAAACACTATATTTGTTAAAACGTCTTCTTTATGTGTTTCTAAGGTGTTTTATGAAAAAAACCCCATCTCGATTGAAAATTTTGTATATTCAAGTCATTCTACATTGTTATGCTTCAAAACGATAAAATTGATGAAAACAAGCCAATATAGAGAATCCAAAGTAAAAGTAAGAAAAACGTATTATTTTAATAGTTTTCAGTTTTTTTTCTGCAACAAAACACAAAAATGCAGGCAAAACACATTATTTGTTTAAGGAACTGAAATATTTCAAAAATGGGTTATTTTGGTGTTTTCCAGCATTTTATGCACCATAACTCAGAAATGCAGGCAAAACACTATATTTGTTAAAACATCTTTTTTTATGTGTTTTTTAAGGTGTTTTCTGAAAAATATAACTATCTGGATTGAAAATTTTGTATATTCAAGTCATTTTACATTGTTATGCTTCAAAACGATAAAATTTGTTAACAAGCCAATATAGAGAAACCAAAGTAAAAGTAACAAAAAAGTGTTATTTTAGTAGTTTTCAGCTTTTTTTGCACCAAAACACAAAAATGCAGGCAATACCCATGATTACACACTATTTGTTTAACCCTTATACTGCCATGGCCGCCGAGGTGGCTTGTCTAGTAGGCTGCCATGCAGAGCCGCCCGGGCAGCTCTGGCATAATTTTTCCTCTTCGTACGCAGTCATTAAGTCTTATTAACAGTTATAGAAATAGTAGCAATAGCAATATTAGTAGTAGTAGTAGTAATAGTAGTAGTAGTAGAAGTAGTAGTAGTGGTGACGGTGTTGGTACTAGTAGTAGTAGTAGTAGTAGTAATGGTGATAGTAATAATAGTAGTGGAAATAGTAGTAGTAATAATAGTAGTGGTAGTAGTAGTAGTAGTTGTAGTATTAGTAATGTTAGTCGTAGTAGTAGTAGTAGCAGCAGCAGCAGCAGCAGCAGCAGCAGCAGCAGCAGCAGCAGCAGCAGTAGCGGTAGTAGTAGTAGTAGCAGCAGTAGTATTATTATTAGTAGTAGTAGTAGTAGTAGTAGTAGTAGTAGTAGTCAGTAGTAGTAGTAGTAGTAGCAGCAGCTAGCAGCAGCATTATTATTATTATTATTATTATTATTATTATTAGTAGTAGTAGTAGTAGTAGTAGTAGTAGTAGTAGTAGTAGTAGTAGTAGTAGTAGTAGTAGTAGTAGTAGCAGTAGTAGTAGTAGTAGTAGTAGTAGTAGTAGTAGTAGTAGTAGTAGTAGTAGTAGTAATTGTTACTGTTATTGTTGTTGTTGTTGTAAATGTAGTAGTAGTAGTAGTAGTAGTAGTAGTAGTAGTAGTAGCAACAGCATAAAAAGAAAACATTTTATCTCACCCCCTTCATGCCTTCCTTTTTCCTTATATTTACAGAAGGCTTTGGTTAAAAAGATGAAAAAAATATTCAAGGATATAAGAAAATCAGAACCTAAAGTAGATCAATCAACCTGTGGCAGTTCTTGTATACATGTTTACTTACGTCCATTCATCCTCCCTATCCCGAAATCTACTTGATCTTCTAAAGTCCGCCATGAAGTAGGCAGCCGCCAATGCATTACTGGCTCTATCCATGCATCTAGGAACATGTGCATCATGATATTCATGGGCAACAGACGTGCAAGGTACACACTCCTTATGTTATACTAAGCGATGCAAAGCTACCTTGTGTTGTTTCACTGATCACCTTAATTTTCCACAATTTGCAAACACCCTCGTATTTCACTTGCAATCGATGATTTTCTATTCGGATCAAAATCTAAATGAAAATTGAAAACAGTTTCGGCCAAAATTTGTTGAGGGCCTTGACGGCCTTGGGCGCCGCACTGGGGGAGAAGGTGGCTGTCGGGTCCTACCTGGGGCCCAAGGCAGGGAACTGGCAGCAGGGCCTTCTTTTCCATTGGGGCCTTAAGCTTCATTGATAATAATCATCCACTTGCAGTGCCTCATACTATGCAAGGAGTTGCCATAAGCAAGGGATCAATGTCTACCATTCACCAGATGTTGAACAGAGGGAGGAGTCCTTATAGGGAAATAAGAGCTCCTTCCATAGAGTCTGGTGGAGGGTGTCTCTTGATTGTGGTAGCACTGGGCTTAATAAATCGCCATGAACGAGGGCACACTGTGCACCATGGAGTAGACACTGGCAGTACGAAGGGAGTTCTTGAGAGATGAGAGGGCTCACTTCATGCCAGTGGCTGGGACGTAGTGTGTGACACGCTGTGCACCATGCACCAGACACTGGCAGTACGAGGGGAGTCCTTCAGGAGTGAGAGGACTCACTTCATGCCAGTGGCTGGGGCGTGGTGTGTGGCACGCTGGGCGCCATACACCAGGCACTGGCAGTACGAGGGGTCCTTCAGGGTGAGAGGACTCACTTCATGTCCTTCAGTGGCTGGGGTGTGGTGTGTGGCACGCTGTACGTTATGCACCAGACATTGGCAGGACGAGGAGGGACCTCTACTGGTGAGAAGACTCACTTCATGACAGTGGCTGGGGCGTGGTGTGTGGTGGGTCATTGCTCATGGCGATCCGTGTGAGGTGCGGCAAGGTTGCCTCGTCACTGCTCTCACACCCTGAGGACTGGGAAAATATTACCGTGGAAAATATTATCGTGGGAAGCGTGGAAAATCGGGAAAATATTATCGTGGAAAATCGAAGCGTGGAAAATACTATCATGGAAAATCGAAGCGTGGAAAATATTATCGTGGAAAATCGAAGCGTGGAAAATATTATCGTGGAAAATCGAAGCGTGGAAAATATTATCGTGGAAAATCGAAGCGTGGAAAATATTATCGTGGAAAATCGAAGCGTGGAAAATATTATCGTGGAAAATCGAAGCGTGGAAAATATTATCGTGGAAAATCGAAGCGTGGAAAATATTATCGTGGAAAATCGAAGCGTGGAAAATATTATCGTGAAAATCGAAGCGTGGAAAATATTATCGTGGAAAATCGAAGCGTGGAAAATATTATCGTGGAAAATCGAAGCGTGGAAAATATTATCGTGAAAATCGAAGCGTGGAAAATATTATCGTGGAAAATCGAAGCGTGGAAAATATTATCGTGGAAAATCGAAGCGTGGAAAATATTATCGTGAAAATCGAAGCGTGGAAAATATTATCGTGGAAAATCGAAGCGTGGAAAATATTATCGTGAAAAATCGAAGCGTGGAAAATATTATCGTGGAAAATCGAAGCGTGGAAAATATTATCGTGGAAAATCGAAGCGTGGAAAATATTATCGTGGAAAATCGAAGCGTGGAAAATATTATCGTGGAAAATCGAAGCGTGGAAAATATTATCGTGGAAAATCGAAGCGTGGAAAATATTATCGTGGAAAATCGAAGCGTGGAAAATATTATCGTGAAAACTCGAAGCGTGGAAAATATTATCGTGGAAAATCGAAGCGTGGAAAATATTATCGTGAAAATCGAAGCGTGGAAAATATTATCGTGGAAAATCGAAGCGTGGAAAATATTATCGTGAAAAATCGAAGCGTGGAAAATATTATCGTGGAAAATCGAAGCGTGGAAAATATTATCGTGGAAATTCGTGTGGTGGTTTATTTATTTATTTATTAATTTATTTATTTATCTATTTATCATATAATTTATGATATATATGTTCTGTACCAAGGTGTTATTTTGTACTTTTTGATATTATTTTTTCATTTATAATTCAGGACAGACTACCTAAAAACAAGTGAGAGAGAGAGAGAGAGAGAGAGAGAGAGAGAGAGAGAGAGAGAGAGAGAGAGAGAGAGAGAGAGGCGGTGTCGTAGTGGATAAGGTGGTGAGCGTGGGATCGGGCAGACGTCCACGCGTAGGTTCAAATCCACCACGTATCGCCTTGACACTGCCATTTGTCGAGTAGTTTAAAATCACCTACATGTCACCATGATACCCAAGTTCTAGGTCAGCGATTTCCAATCTGGGGTGGTAGCACTCTCTGGGGTGCTGAAATCAATTATTGGAGGTGCTGGGAAGTGATGCACACACTTCACTTTCTTTTATTCTTCTTATAACAAGATTTTAGTTAGGGGTGCTGGACTCCTTAGACATGACAACATGTCGTTTCGCTATCTTATTTCATAGTGTATTATCAGTGTGTGTGTGTGTGTGTGTGTGTGTGTGTGTGTGTGTGTGTGTGTGTGTGTGTGTGTGTGTGTGTGTGTGTGTGTTGTATTCTTTCTATTTCATTCCAATATTGTCCATCTCTTATCTCTATTCATTATTTTACTTGCTTTTACTTTTATTTCTTATTCATCACCTCATTTCCGGGGTTCAACGTAGACGGTTCAGAAAGAGAGAGAGAGAGAGAGAGAGAGAGAGAGAGAGAGAGAGAGAGAGAGAGAGAGAGAGAGAGAGAGAGAGAGAGACAGAAAAGCCGAGCAGGAGACAAGAAAACAGTGAAGAAAAAAAAAAGCGAAATTAAGATATTTTTAGACTATTCGTGCTGGGTTTTTTTTATTGTTTTTTTCTTGTGACGCTGTTTGCTGAATGGAGGCTTGTACATGATAAGTGAAAAGAAAACAATGGAGAAAAAAAGGGAAATTCAGTTGCTTTTAGAAAATTCGTGCTGTTTTTCATTGTTTTTTTTCTTATTTTCTTGTATTTCATTACTCGTTTTATCTTTTGTTTTTTATTTTGCTTCCTTTTCTCTTAACTCTTGCAATTTAAAACAAATCTTTTTTTAGAATATGGAACAAATTTGTATCTTTCACATTTCTTCTGATGCTTTCTCTCTTATTTGGTCTGATTCACAATTTGTTTTCTTTCTCGCTGTTATTTTCCTTGTCTTCTATTGTGTTCCCTCTCCTTTCCTTCTTTTCATCATCTTTTTTTCTCTCCTCTCTTTCTTTTCATACTCTCTATTCTTACTGTCTCTTTTCTTTATTTCATGTTCTTCTCTTCCCTCTTTTCTCTGCTTTTCTCACTTACCTCCTTTCTTTCAGGTCCTTTTTCTTTCTTTTTTCTCTATTTACACAATTTTTCCTGTTTCCTTTCTTCTTTTTCTTCTTTTTCATGTCATATTTCTCGTTTCTCTTTCCTTTTCTTTCCTTTATTTCATGTTGTTTCACTTCCTTCTTCCCTTCCGTTCTCTTTCTCTTGCTTTCTTCCTTCTTTTCTTCTTTTCTTTCTTTTTTGTTCTCTTTCACTTTACCTTCTTTTCTTCGTACCTCTTACAAATCAAATCCTCTCTCTCTCTCTCTCTCTCTCTCTCTCTCTCTCTCTCTCTCCTGAAACTCTCCCCTACCTCCATATTTCCTTCCTTTCCTTCCTTTTCGTCTTCCTTTCCTCTTTTTCATCTCTCCTCTCTTCCTTTTCCCTCAATCCTCTTCCTTTCTCCCTCCTATCTTCTTTCCCGTCTATTTCTCTCATTCCTCCCTTTCACTATAGTCCACTCCTTCCTTTCCCTTCCTTTAATCTTCCTTTCTTCCCTTCCTTCTCTTCCTTCTATTCCTTTCTTCTCCTTCCTTTCCTTTCCTTTCCTTTCCTTTCCTTTCCTTTCCTTCTCCTCCTCCCATTAGTCAGGTATGAAAGGACAGATGAATATAGGCGCTGTCTGTACCCATCTCGCTCTCGTAACTGTTTTAAAAGGTGTGTGTGTGTGTGTGTGTGTGTGTGTGTGTGTGTGTGTGTGTGTGTGTGTGTGTAATTCACCTCGGTCTTCTGCTGGTCACCCAGCCAGTCTTCCCTATTACGGAGCGAGCTCAGAGCTCATAGACCGATCTTCGGGTAGGACTAAGACCACATCAACACACAATACACACCGGGAAAGTGAGGCCACAACCCCTCGAGTTACCTCCCCTAACTATTTACTGCTAGGTGAACAGGGCTACACGTTAAGAGACTTGCCCATTTGCCTCGCCGCGCCGGGACTTGAACCCGGCCCTCTCGATTGTGAGTCGAGCGTGCTAACCACTACACTACGTGTTTGTGTGTGTGTGTGTGTGTGTGTGTGTGTGTGTGTGTGTGTGTGTGTGTGTGTGTGTGAGAGAGTGTGTGAGAGAGAGAGAGAGAGAGAGAGTGTGTGTGTGTGTGTATGTATTTCACTGTTTGATCTGCTGCAGTCTCTGACGAGACAGCCAGACGTTACCCTACGGAACAAGCTCAGAGCTCATTATTTCCGATCTTTGGATAGGCCTGAGACCAGGCACACACCACACACCGGGACAACAAGGTCACAACTCCTCGATTTACATTCCGTAGCTACTCACTGCTAGGTGAACAGGGTCTACACGTGAAGGGAGACACACCCAAATATCTTCACCAGGCAGGGGGAATCGAACCCCTGTCCTCTCTGGCTTGTGAAGCCAGCGCTCTAACCACGTGTGTGTGTGTGTGTGTGTGTGTGTGTGAGAGAGAGAGAGAGAGAGAGAGTGTGTGTGTGTGTGTGTGTGTGTGTGTGCACGGCAGAGTCTCATCTACTAAGTATATAAGAAAACCTATTTTATTTAGCAATATTGATAAGCAAGCCTTTAGTAATCATGTAGAGAACATGTGTGCCCAAGATTTTAATGGTGATGGTGACAGAATGGCTGATGATGTACGTGACAAGTTATATGAATGCAGTATAAGGAGCGTGTCTCGCGGCCATGTAAGGCGTGAGAATGATGTCCTGAACAGTTGGGAAAGACTGTTAAACGACAGAGATGATGCACGTGTGTGGAAGGCAATAAATTGGAACGGTGAGTATGGCGGTGCAGCACAAGGTGATTCTGTTCGCCCGAGTGATGATTATTTCAAGGCCCATTTTGAAGAGATTCTTAACCAAGGTGATGACTGTGATAAGAATTTGAATGATATTAGTACTAATGTCCATATTCCTCTCTTAGATGACCCTATATCCGAACAAGAGATTCGAGACCAGATTCGAAACATAAAGGTTGATAAGGCGAGGGGTCCTGACGGTCTGTCCCCCGGGCTCTTGTCCTTGTTGCCAGCCCAGTGGATCCTGGTACTAAGTGTTTTGTTCAACAAGGTTTTCCTATCAGAAGTATACCCGCAAGGGTGGTGTAAGGCAAAGCTGACTACTATTTTTAAGAAAGGTGATAAATCTCAACCTAAGAATTTTCGTGATATTAGCATTATAAACTGTTTGCCAAAACTGTACGATAAGATACTGTGTCATCGCCTGAAGCAATGGTTTAGTCCTTACCGGGAACAAGC
>NC_059268.1:2445070-2491783 GCF_017591435.1 Portunus trituberculatus
GGCAGAGCTATTTTTTATCAGATGTAGATAGAAATAGAAAAGAAAACTAATACTATTAAAAAAATAGATGAAAAAAAACTAGAATAATAATTTCAGTCAGAACAAAACACATAGAAACTTGCTAAAGAAATATATTACAAGTTTGAATAAATAGGAAATAACAAGAATTCCTCATATTTAAATGGCAAAAGAATGAGAAGCACACGAAATAAGAAATAAGACCAAGTTAAGAACGAAAAGATAAGATAAAGTAAAGGGTTAGTATAGGAGAATGAAAGGGAAGGATAGATGGATTAGTATGAAGGAAGGGAAGGATGGAAGAATGAATGGTATTAGAATGAAGAAGAGGAAAGAATGAAGAGTATTAGTGTGAAGGAAGGAAGGATGGAAGAATGAATGGTGTCAATATAAGGGAAGGATGGATAAAATAGATTGTATTAGCACGAAGAGAAGGAAGGATGGAATAATGGATAATATTAGTAGAAAGAAGAAGAAGGATGGATGGAGTATGAAGGAAGGGATGGAAGAATGAATGGTGTCAGTGTAAGGGAAGGATGGATAAAATAGATGGTATTAGCACGAAGAAAAGAAAGGTGGATGGATTAGTATGAAAGAAGAGAAGGATGGAGAGAATGGATGGTATTAGTATGAAGGATGAACAATAGTGTATGATAGTGTGATTTCAACGCATTCAGTACCATGACGCGTTTCCATATTCATTGTGCTCAGTATTTGGTGATTTTATACAGCTTCGTAAACTTATGTGGGGGATTGAAATAGTGAAGACTGTGGCCATTAATCTTGTGACCTCCATAGACCCTTCCTAATGTCAATGAAATGGTCTAATCGTACACAAATCCCAAGGTGAAAATGTGTCCCAGTATTGAAGGAGTTAAGGGAAGGATAGAAGACTGGATAGTGTTAGTATGAAGAAAGGATGGACTTCATTTTTTTTCCCCCGTAATCTTACTTTATTCTTTCTTATTTCTTCTCTTCGTGTTCCTCTAGTTTCATTGACTTTAATATTTAGTTTTATCTATTCATCAATTCCTCAATATATGTCAGTCTTTCCTGTGTTGGAAGTTAAAAATATCAAGGATCTTATAATGTAAACCCGTTTTCTTTGATAAATAGAAAAAATATTGAGGGTTGGTTTTATATATATATATATATATATATATATATATATATATATATATATATATATATATATATATATATATATATATATATATATATATATATATATATATATATATATATATATATATATATATATATATATATATATATATATATATATATATATATATATATATATATATATATATAGAGAGAGAGAGAGAGAGAGAGAGAGAGAGAGAGAGAGAGAGAGAGAGAGAGAGAGAGAGATCAGAGCCCATAGACCGATCTTCGGGTAGGACTGAGACCACAACACACTCCACACACCGGGAAAACGAGGCCACAACCCCCTCCAGTTACATCCCGTACCTATTTACTGCTAGGTGAACAGGGGCCACACATTAAGAGGCTTGCCCATTTGATACGCCGCGCCGGGAATCGAACCCGGCCCTCTCGATTGTGAATCGAGCGTGCTAACCACTACACTATACGCGATGTGTGTGTGTATGTGTTTGTGTGTTTGAGTGTGGATGTGTGTGTGTGTGTGTGTGTGTGTGTGTGTGTGTGTGTGTGTGTGTGTGTGTGTGTGTGTGTGTATTTACCTAGTTGTAGTTTTACAGGGCCTGGCCTTTATGCTCGTGTGGCCCCGTCTCCATATCTACACTTATCGAATCTTACTTTAAAAGTATGCACACTCGTTGGACACACAACTTCTTCTTTCAAACTGTTCCACGTGTGTCTGTGTGTCTGATCAGCAGAATTAACCCTTATACTGGCAGGGCCGCCGGGGTGGCTTGTCTAGTAAGCTGCCATGCAGAGCCGCCGGGGCAGCTCTGGCGTAACTTTTCGTCTTCGTACGCAGTCAGTCATTAAATGGTATTAACAGTTAGAGTAATAGTAGTAATAGCAATAGTAGCAGTAGTAATAATAGTAATAGTAGTAGTAGTAGTAGTAGTAGTAGTAGTAGTAGTAGTAGTAGTAGTAGTTGTGGTGATGGTGGTGGTAGTAGTAGTAATTGTAGTAGTAGTAGTAGTAGTGGTAATAGTAGTAGTAGTCGTAGTACTGGTAATAGTAGTAGTTGTATTAGTGGTAATATTATTATTATTATTATTATTATTATTAGTAGTAGTAGTAGTAGTAGTAGTAATTGTTATTGTTGTTGTTGTTTTTGTAAACGTAGTTGTAGTAGTAGTAGTAGCAGCAGCATAAAAGCAAAACATTTTATCGCATCCCCCTCATGCCTTCCTTTTTTCCTCCTATTTACAGAATGCTGTCATTAAAAAGATGAAAAAAAAAAAAATTCAAGGACATAAGAAAATCAGAAGCTTAAGTAGATCAAGCTGTGGCAGTTCTTGTATACATGTTTACTTACGTCCATTCATCCTCCCTGTCCAGAAATGTACTTCATCATCTGAAGTCCGCCATGAAGTAGGCAGCTGCCAGTGCATTACTGGCTCTATCCAGGCATCTAGGAACATGTGCATCATGATATTCACGGGCAACAGACGTGCAAGGTACACACTCCTTATGTTATACGAAGTGATGCAAAGCTGCCTTGTGTTGTTTCACTGATCACCTTAATTTTCCACAATTTTCAAACACCCTCGTTTTTCACTTGCAATCGATGATTTTCTATTCGGATCAAAATCTAAATGAAGTTTGAAAACAGTTTCGGCCAAAATTTGTTGAGGGCCGTGACGTCCTTGGGCGTCGCACTGAGGGAGAAGGTGGCTGTCGGGTCCGGCCTGGGGCCCAAGGCAGGGAACTGGCTGCAGGTCTTTCTATTCCTTTGCGGCCTCAAGCTTCAGTGATAATCATCCACTTGCAGTGCCTCATACTAGGCAAGGAGTTACCATAAGCAAGGGATCAATGTCTACTATTCACCAGATGTTGACCAGAGGGGAAATAAGAGCTCCTTCCATAGAGTCTGGTAGGTGTCCCTTGAAGCCATGAACGAGGGCAGCACCATGCACTAGACACTGGCAGTACGACGAGTCCTTTAGAGGTGAGAGCTCACTTCATGCCAGTGACTGGGGCGTAGTGTGTGGCACACTGTGCATCATGCACCAGACACTGGCAGGACGAGGGGGTCCTTCAGGGGTGAGAGGACTCACTTCATGCCAGTGGCTGGGGTGTGGTGTGTGGCACGCTGTGCGCCATACACCAGACACTGGCAGAACGAGGGGGGTCCTTCAGGGGTGAAAGGGCTCCCTTCATGTCAGTGGCTGGGGTGTGGTGTGTGGCACGCTGGGCGCCATACACCAGACACTGGCAGTACGAGGGGGTCCTTCAGGGATGAGAGGACTCCCTTCATGTCAGTGGATGGGGTGTGGTGTGTGGCACGCTGGGCGCCATACACCAGACACTGGCAGTACGAGGGGGTTCCTTCAGGGGTGAGAGGGCTCCCTTCATGTCAGTGGCTGGGGGTGTGGTGTGAGGCACGCTGTACGTTATGCACCAGACATTGGCAGGACGAGGAGGGACCTTTACTGGTGAGAGGACTCACTTCATGACAGTGGCTGGGGCGTGGTGTGTGGTGGGTCATTGCTCATGGCGATCCGTGTGAGGCGCGGCAAGGTTGCCTCGTCACTGCTCTCACATCCTCGGGACTGGGAAAATATTATCTTGGAACATCGAAGCGTGAAAAATATTATCCTGGAAAATATTATCGTGAAAAATCGAAGCGTTGAAAATATTATCGTGGAAAATCGAAGCGTGGAAAATGTTTTCGTGGAAATTCGAAGCGTAGAAAATATTATCGTGGAAAATATTATCGTGGAAAATCGAAGCGTGGAAAATATTATCGTGGAAAATCGAAGCGTGGAAAATATTATCGTGGTAAATCGAAGCGTGGAAAATATTATCGTGGAAAATCGAAGCGTGGAATATGTTATCGTGAAAAATTGAAGCGTGGAAAATATTACCGTGGAAAATCGAAGCGTGGAAAATATTATTTATTTATTTATTTATCTATTTATCATATACTTTATGATATATATTGGATGTACCATGGTGTTATTTGTAATTCTCAATATCATTTTTTCATATTTTCATACATAATTCAGGACAGATTTCCAATCTGGGGTGCTAGCACTCTCTGGGGGTGCTGAAATCAATCATTGTAGGTGCTAGGAAGTGAAGCACACACTTCACTTTCCTTTATCCTTCTAATAACAAGATTTTAGTGGTGGGTGCTGGACTCCTTAGACATGACAACAGGGGGTGCTATGGTCGGAAAAGGTTAGGAAACACTGTTCTAGGTGGTTACACCAAAGATGCACCTTGGTGATGATATGAACCCTAATTTGGGTACCACTATAAATAAATTCCTGCGCCACTAATGCTTGGAAGCTGAACAGCGCTTCCAGTACTATTCAAGTTACCTTCAGGAGCTATAGGCCAGGACATTAAAAAAAAAATGTAGTAGTAGTAGTAGTAGTACTACTACTACTACTACTAGTAGTAGTAGTAGTAGTAATAGTAGAAGTAGCAGTAGTAGTAGCTGTAGTAGTAGTAGCAAGAGAAGCAGCAAATAATGTCCATGCACTCTCCACAAACTGTAGGGTGAGACACAGTCACGTTTCACTTACTCTGAGTACAAACTCGCCACATTTCCCTCTCTCCCTCCTTTCCCACTTTCTCTCTCTGTCCCTCTCACTCACTCACACACCCACTCACATACCCTCCTACTCTCTTCCTCCTCTCCCACGCTCTCTCTGTCCCTCTCACTCACTCACACAGCCACTCACACACCCTCCTACTCTCTCCTCCTCTCCCACACTCTCTCTGTCCCTCTCACTCACTCACCCACACACTCACACAGTGCCCCACTCTCTTTCTCTTCTGCCACGGTCTCTCTGTTCCTCTCACTCACTCACTCACTCACACTCTGCCTCACTCTCTCCCACACCCACACTCCCTCTCTGCCCCTGTCACTAACTCACACACTCACCCACACACCCACCTCCTCTCTCCTTCCTTTCCCACGCTCTCTCTGTCTCTCTCACTCACTCTCTTGTTAGCTATTCCAGTGTAAGCATTCATGAGTTCTTACCTATAAATCTTCGCGGGGTATATCTCGGCTCTTCACAAGTTTTGCACAAGTTGCTCCCCACCAACCGCCAGTGTGGTTCCTCTGTCTGGGTGTTGAAGATTATTCTGTCTTTCGTCTCGCTTTGAGTTTCACTTGAATCTTGTAACACGACAGTGATTGATATGTTCCTTGTCTGTACTTAACTTACCCTCGTAAGGAGACACTCTTCCACTTCTTTTCCCTTCCCTCAGGTAATGATCTTTCCTCCTCCTCCTCCTCCTCCTCCTCCTCCTCCTCCTCCTCCTCCTCCTCCTCCTTTTCTTTACTGATACTATTTTCAATTTCTTGTACGTCAGATTTCCTTCTTGAAATATTACATGTGTTGTTGCTGCTGTTGCTGTGTTATACTACAATACTGTGACGACCACTGCTACTACTACTACTACTACTACTACTACTACTACTACTACTACTACTAATAATAATAATAATAATAATAATAATAATGATAAAGATAATGATAATAATAATAATAATAATAATAATAATAACAACAACAACAACAACAACAACAACAACAACAACAACAACAATAATAATAATAATAATAATAATAATATTGCTGCTGCTACTACTGTTATCACCACGACTACTACTACTACTATTACTACAGCTACTACTACACTACTACTACTACTACTTACTACTATTACTACTACTACTACTACTACTACTACTACTACTACTACTACTACTACTACTACTACTACTACTACTACTACTGGTATTACTAGACTACCACTACTACTACTATAATTAGAACTACTACTACTACTACAAAATACTGCTACTACTACTACTACTACTACTACTACTACTACTACTACCAACTCTTCTACTACTACCACTACTACTAACTCATCTTACCAACTACTACTACTACTACTACTGATCAAGCATAAACCTTAAAGATACCACCACCACTACCACTACTATTACCACCACCACCACCACCACCTCCACTACAATAGGTCACCTTATTAATTCCGGAAGAGCAGCCTGGATACAACATACCGTCAATTGATTATGAAGGGCCGCGCCGTGTTCACCTTAATGGATTCTCGAACACTCGCTAAATGAAATCACTTTTATCTCCTCCATTCTTCTCTCTCTCTCTCTCTCTCTCTCTCTCTCTCTCTCTCTCTCTCTCTCTCTCTCTCTCTCTCTCTCTCTCTCCGTCTGTCGGTTCGCTAACTTATTTCAGAGTCTATTATCAGTCTGTGTGTGTGTGTGTGTGTGTGTGTGTGTGTGTGTGTGTGTGTGTGTGTGTGTGTGTGTGTGTGTGTGTGTGTGTGTGTTACTTTAATTACAAATGTTTTCATCAATTATCATGTTATCATTCATTATTATGTTTGAACTTGCCACACGTCTGTCAAATCAACTCTAATATTACATTAACGCCACTTCTCTGGTCAGTGTCTCAAAGGAAATTTAATCCCTTCAGTAGTGGGAAGCACTTTTATCATTGAGCGTTGGTTATTAATGTCTCACGCGAAGGGGAGAAAGTGCTTCACATACTGGAGATTTTATCGTTTATTGCAGATGTAGAAAGTTAAAAAAGTTTAATGACACTTACATTTTTCAAGGTGTGAATGTTTGTAGTCGCCTGACAACATGGCAACACTGAGGCACCATGACTGGTCCTAGCTGTGTTCTCTTTGTGTTCTGAACAATGCTTTATTTCTTAGAGTGTCTTTGTAGTTCTTGTGTGGAGTATATGTGTTGTGACAAGCTGCAACTGGTGTTTTGCGTTGGTGACACACGAAGAAAGGGAGGCAAGGTAAGAATGGAGAGGCTCAGGTTCAGGTTCAAGTGATGGTGCGGAGGGAGACTCGCCTTTGTAACAAAACTCCCTCTTGTATTTGTCTCATGCACGTACAGGGCTGTCTTATGATTTGTTATTGTCACATTTTCTATTTTGTTTTATTTTGCCAAACGTACAAGTAACTTTGAGCGGTGTTTCATACCGGGACGGCCAAGTGTAGTACGTGTGATGGCTTCTTTCAGCCTCCTTTCTTTTCTCATGTTCTTAAGCTCTGATGTTTGTTTCCTCACCTCCTCTCAAGTAACGAGGTCGACAAAGTTGGAAATGAGCACAACAAAGAACACTTTTCTACAGTCAGTTTTACTCCCACGTTCACAAACGCCTTCACCTCTCACTACGACAACTCTCACTACAATTGTCCAAAGCAACATATACTACTAGCTGGGTTTTCAAAATATATTTTTCCCTTTAATAAACAAGAAATCTTGCCAATCTGTCACCAGAACCATAAAAGTACTCTTAAGAACACGAGTGTCTTCAACTGGAGCCTTTGGAAAGCAGTGAGTGAGAGGAGAGATGAGTGTTTGGGCAGGAGGATGCTGGATCTGCCAGACAGAGAGAGAGAGAGAGAGAGAGAGAGAGAGAGAGAGAGAGAGAGAGAGAGAGAGAGAGAGAGAGAGAGAGAGAGAGAGAGAGAGAGAGAGAGACTCTGCATGCAGTGAATGATGACTCGCGGGTGATGGGCGTGACAAGACAAAGGAAAAGAAAGTGATCCGCTGCACCAACTCGACGGACACTAAGCCAGGGAAGGAATATTAATTCTGCAATACACCTAATGAAGCTCCGAAAGATCAATGTATTATTATCAGTGTATTGCTGAGTCGGTATACAAAATGTGTATAAAGTTGATATATTTGATTGTCAGGGTGATGTGTGTGTGTGTGTGTGTGTGTGTGTGTGTGTGTGTGTGTGTGTGTGTGTGTGTGTGTGTGTGTGTGTGTGTGTGTTTCACTGTTTGAACTGCTGCAGTCTCTGACGAGACAGCCAGACGTTACCCTACGGAACGAGCTCAGAGCTCATTATTTCCGATCTTCGGATAGGCCTGAGACCAGGTACACACCACACACCGGGACAACAAGGTCACAACTCCTCGATTTACATTCTGTACCTACTCACTGCTAGGTGAACATGGGCTACACGTGAAAGGAGACACCCAAATATCTCCACCCGGCCGGGGAATCGAACCCCGGTCCTCTGGCTTGTATATTATTTATTTTTAAGTCTTGTAAATATTGTAGAGAAATAGATTGTAGTACCCTTAGAATAGGTAGCACACGACAGTGCGCCTTTGGGTACATGTTCTTCTGTATAAATTATGTTTAAATAAAAAAAAGAGAGAGAGAGAGAGAGAGAGAGAGAGAGAGAGAGAGAGAGAGAGAGAGAGTTTGATAAGAAGTCCTGGGTTGGTGTGAAGTGGTGTTCTTGTGAAATTCTCTGTCTACATCCCCTACATAGTAGTACATCTTTGTGGTTTTGTTTTAAACCTGCTTATACAGGCTAGTATTTACCATGTGACTGGCTTTTCTTTGCATACTTTGACAGCCTTCTGTCTGTTGGCAGTTCATTTGTCACTTCCTATTCTCCATTAACCCATGCACATATTTGATCTTTAATAGGATTGGATGATGAGCTCACTAAAAAAAATATTTATTACCATGAAATAAACAGTGTAACTTTCCTGACAAACGAAAACAAGCTTCATAAAACAGCTAGGTGGCGAGCTTTCTGGATCCACTGCGTTCTTCCACCTCGTGATTTTAAGGCGATCCTTCACTATTATAAAAAGAATAGTAACTTACGTGGAAACATAACTATCGGTTTTCCGAGATTGAAAATATTACTTGATGTGGATTTTAGTTCATACTATTCGTTGGTCACTCCAGCTTACGAAAATTATAAAATATTTTTTCGAAGGTCATGTGGAAGACAGGGGGGCACCCATGCCTTCCCTTCGACCTTCCCTCTGCTCTTCGTTCCAATAATGACAGCGACTCTTGGTACCACATTACCTTCCCTTCTACCCTCGACCTTAAACCTTCGTGACTCTTGGTACGGGCCTAAAAGTTCTGTGCTCTACCGAGCTAGCTGGGCTTGTGTAACAGAGAGAGAGAGAGAGAGAGAGAGAGAGAGAGAGAGAGAGAGAGTACTGGAACGCATTTTTACCTTCAATTTTGCGTATGAGTAGACGATTTTATTTACAATAGGAAGGGTCTATGAAAGTTTAAAGTTTAATGTTCACTGTCTTCACTATTTTAATCCCCACATAAGTATGTGAAGCTTTATAAAATCAGCGAATACTGAGCAGAGTAGATATAGAAACGCGTTATGACACTAAAGAGGTTAATAGTTACGGTCCTTAGCGTTTTATTTCTTTATGAGAATGAGTGATGCGGTAGAAAAAGGCCTATCCCTCCTCTCTCTTTCTCTGTCTCTTTTCCTGTGTTACATAAGCCCGGCTAGCTCAGTCGGTAGAGCACGAGACTCTTAATCTCGGGGTCGTGGGTTCGAGCCCCACGTTGGGCGATCAAGTACATTTTGTTGCGTTCATTCGTGTCACAGTACTATTCAGCAAGTGACCAGCTTACCGTGAAATACCCGGTGAATATATGATTCCTGGTCTCCTCTGCGCCATAAACCTCAATGGACACAGACACGCAAAGAGTGACACTATACCTTGTTCACTTAACGGTCTTAACCTATATTCCTGGCGCCGAGGCGGGTTTAAAAGCTGGGCGCTGAGTGTCTGCACCCCTCTCTCGCTATAGTCTGACCAGCCTTAATTTACGCCCATGGGGGGGCGAGCGTCTCTGTACAGTGTTGCCACGTTTTCACTACTGTTCTGTTAATTCTCTCTCTCTCTCTCTCTCTCTCTCTCTCTCTCTCTCTCTCTCTCTCTCTCTCTCTCTTACTAAAGAATCAAAGGTAAGCAGAGAGTCATTTATTATATATATATATATATATATATATATATATATATATATATATATATATATATATATATATATATATATATATATATATATATATATATATATATATATATATATATATATATATATATATATATATAAGTCAGTGGCACGACGTCAGTCACGTCGCCACCACAATGTGTCAAGGCCACCAGCTGGGTGTGGAAGAGTTGCCGCTCACAAGTGAAAAATGCTTCTTATTTTTTTTTACTTAGGTATTGGCATATACCTACTATTTTATAAAAATATAAACTTCACATTAGCTTAGCTTACGAATTATGAATGCGATTATGCCTCACCCTTGAAATTACTGTAAAAACCAGTAAATGTAAGCATTTTATCTTATAATTATAGCAACATCTGGTACTACAAGGTGAGGCTATTCGGCCTGGCCAGGCTGGGTTCATCAGTATTGCCGCCACTCACAAGACTTCTATTTTTTTTTTTTTTACTTTGGATAATAGATTATTTATTTTTTCCATGCTCATTATCTTATATCTGTAACGCTGATATTATTACACACCCTAAACATACGCTAAGTACCATTATAAGTTACTACAGTTGAATAATTATGTTGAATATGTTGAATATGTATGCCATGTTTGTATGGTACTATATAGTTTTTTTATGCATATGATGGTTACTGTTGATTCAGCCATCTATATACACAAGTCGAAATTTTACACATCTGAATCGATGGTATTTGCGATGCCTTGTACACCAATAACTTCCATTTCACATCGCATTTTTTGGAAACGTGGCAGAACTGTAGAGTTCCCCTCGCCTCCCCCATAGCCGTAAATTAAGCTCGGTCAGACTATAGCACCCACGGAGAGGCTGTCTCGTATGTCCAGTGATAAATGTTTTTATTTTACATGCTATAACTCACTTCATATAAGGGATAGCCAAGATGTATTGTACAAAATTTACAAAAGAAAAAAGATAATGGTATTATGACGAGTTGAACTGCGACGATTTCATAAAAATGTTAATATCCAGTTTTGTTTTGCTCGTTATTTTCGAAGGATGTTCATTGAATGCTGAAATATATTATTGCATCATATAGGAAAAATCCTCATGAACACGATATTGATATCAGAATGCAGATAAACCTCCACTTAATGAAAACACAGAGTCATTTGTAGCAACATGTTACTCGCCGCGGCTTACGGCGAGCCGCTCCGTGATAGTGATATATAAATAAATAAATAAATAAATAAATATATATATATATATATATATATATATATATATATATATATATATATATATATATATATATATATATAATTATTTATTTATTTATTAATTCTTATTTTTATTTTTTATTTATTGATTTGTTTTACTTATGAGCAATGTAGATAAAATTGTCTCTGTCTGTCTGTCTGTCTTGGGTGTGTCATCTTTACAAAATACTTTATTTATTCATTTCATTTCATTATTATATTTATTCATTTATGTTATTTATTTAATTTATACTTATTTATATTTTTATCTCTATTAAAATTTTTTATTTATTTTACTTTATTTCATATACTTATGGGCAATGTAGATAAAATTATGTCTGTCTGTCTGTCTGTCTTGTGTGTGTCACCTTTACAAATTCATTTGTTTATGTTATTTATGTACAGTAATACTTAGAGATACGAACGCTCTAACCTAATAATAATAATAATAATAATAATAATAATAATAATAATAATAATAATAATAATAATAATATTATTATCATTATTATTATTATTATTATTATTATTATTATTATTATTATTATTATTATTATTATTATTATTATTATTTGTTATTGTAATTGAAACACACAGACAGATGGACTCTCACTTGACTATTAATTTATCAATTCCCTGACTATCTGGCTATTTTGATTATCCTACTATTTTTTTTTTATTACTCTAACTATTTTGGACTATTGTGACGGTTTTGGAACTGTTTCTGGATGTCACCTTTACAAATTTATTTATTTATTTATCTATTTATTTATTTATCTGTTATTTATTGTAGTATATATATATATATATATATATATATATATATATATATATATATATATATATATATATATATATATATATATACCCCGTGGGTGGGTCAGTAGATGGCGTGCTGCAACCTGATTGGTTGATTCAGTGCGTGGCCTGGCGGCGTGTGTCGGCCGTGGTATCAAGCCGTGTAGGTCTTCTTTTTTGTGTGGGTAATATCTGTAGGTCTTGTGTTTGTAGATTCATGGCTGGTCTATCTTGTGCTATGTATAGTGATTCCAAGAAGAGTAGGCGGCGTGGGTCCCTTTCGCGGTCGATGATAGTGGTGTTATTTTCCAGATGTTTCCTTGTAGCGGTAGTTTTATGTGATGTGTTGTAGTGGTTCTTGATTGTTCCGTTCTGTAGGTGGCAGGTGAGTCTCCTTGACAATGTTGTCCTTGTCATCCCAATATATGTTTGAATGAGTAGAATATGGTAGATGGTTGAGAGGTGAAGAAAATTAAGGAATATTTGCTACGTACACATAATTCGAAACTCAGCCAGTCGTCGCAAGGAGTCCAAAGTCGAGGAGATTGTTTGCCAGCTCGTGGTTTGCTCTCTAATGAACCCACTCCCTGCAAGCCTCAGTTCACGCACGTTTTCAGTGGAAGACGTCGGTACTCCCTTCTCCAAATCGAACCTTTTTTTTTTTTTTTATATTTCTCTCTTCATTACCTCTTTCTCTTATTCGTCTTTACTGTTTTTTTTTTTTTCCTGTCTCTAAGTTCGATTTTTTTTATCTTTGTATTGTAGATGTTTCATTGATTTAATTTTGAATCTGAAGAGCAAAACTGTATCATTATTCGTTTCCCTTTTTTTAACGATCATTTCCCATTCTCTTTTGTTCCGGTACACTTCGCGTAATTTTAGAGAGAGAGAGAGAGAGAGAGAGAGAGAGAGAGAGAGTTTGATAAGAAGTCCTGGGTTGGTGTGAAGTGGTGTTCTTGTGAAATTCTCTGTCTACATCCCTACATAGTAGTACATCTTTGTGGTTTTGTTTTAAACCTGCTTATACAGGCTAGTATTTACCTTGTGACTGGCTTTTCTTTGCATACTTTGACAGCCTTCTGTCTGTTGGCAGTTCACCTGTCACTTCCTATTCTCCATTAACCCATGCACATATTTGGTCTTTAATAGGCTTGGATGATGAGCTCACTAAAGAAAATATTTATTACCATGAAATAAACAGTGTAACTTTCCTGACAAACGAAAACAAGCTTCATAAAACAGCTAGGTGGCGAGCTTTCTGGATCCACTGCGTCCTTCCACCTCGCGATTTTAAGGCGATCCTTCACTATTATAAAAGAATAGTAACTTACGTGGAAACATAACTATCGGTTTTCCGAGATTGACAATATTACTTGATGTTGATTTTAGTTCATACTATTCGTTGGTCACTCCAGCTTACGAAAATTATAAAATATTTCTTCGAAGGTCATGTGGAAGACACGGGGCACCCATGCCTTCCCTTCGACCTTCCCTCTGCTCTTCGTTCCAATAATGACAGCGACTCTTGGTACCACATTACCTTCCCTTCTACCCTCGACCTTAAACCTTCGTGACTCTTGGTACGGGCCTAAAAGTTCTGTGCTCTACCGAGCTAGCTGGGCTTGTGTAACAGAGAGAGAGAGAGAGAGAGAGAGTACTGGAACGCATTTTTACCTTCAATTTTGCGTATGAGTAGACGATTTTATTTACAATAGGAAGGGTCTATGAAAGTTTAAAGTTTAATGTTCACTGTCTTCACTATTTTAATCCCCACATAAGTATGTGAAGCTTTATAAAATCAGCGAATACTGAGCAGAGTAGATATAGAAACGCGTTATGACACTAAAGAGGTTAATAGTTACGGTCCTTTGCGTTTTATTTCTTTATGAGAATGAGTGATGCGGAAGAAAAAGGCCTATCCCTCCTCTCTCTTTCTCTGTCTCTTTTCCAGAGTTACATAAGCCCGGCTAGCTCAGTCGGTAGAGCACGAGACTCTTAATCTCGGGGTCGTGGGTTCGAGCCCCACGTTGGGCGATCAAGTACATTTTGTTGCGTTCATTCGTGTCACAGTACTATTCAGTAAGTGACCAGCTTGCCGTGAAATACCCGGTGAATATATGATTCCTGGTCTCCTCTGCGCCATAAACCTCAATGGACACAGACACGCAAAGAGTGACACTATACCTTGTTCACTTAACCTATATTCCTGGCGCCGAGGCGGGTTTAAAAGCTGGGTGCTGAGTGTCTGCACCCCTCTCTCGCTATAGTCTGACCAGCCTTAATTTACGGCCATGGGGGGGCGAGCGTCTCTGTACAGTGTTGCCACGTTTTCACTACTGTTCTGTTAATCTCTCTCTCTCTCTCTCTCTCTCTCTCTCTCTCTCTCTCTCTCTCTCTCTCTCTCTCTCTTACTAAAGAATCAAAGGTAAGCAGAGTCATTTATAATTGTATATATATATATATATATATATATATATATATATATATATATATATATATATATATATATATATATATATATATATATATATATATATATATATATATATATATATATATATATATATATATATATATATATATATATATATATATATATATATATATATATATATATATATATATATATATATATATATATATATATATATATATATATATATATATATATATATATATATATATATATATATATATATATATATATATATATATATATATATATATATATATATATATATATATATATAGAAGTGAGTGGCACGAGGTCAGTCACGTCGCCACCACAATGTGTCAAGGCCACCAGCTGGGTGTGGAAGAGTTGCCGCTCACAAGTGAAAAATGCTTCTTTTTTTTTTTACTTAGGTATTGGCATATACCTACTATTTTGTAAAAATAGAAACTACACATTAGCTTAGCTTACGAATTATGAATGCGATTATGCCTCACCCTTGAAATTACTGTAAAAGCCAGTAAATGTAAGCATTTTATCTTATAATTATAGCAACATCTGATACTACAAGGTGAGGCTATTCGGCCTGGCCAGGCTGGGTTCATCAGTATTGCCGCCACTCACAAGACTTCTACTATTTTTTTTTTTACTTTGGATAATAGATTATTTCTTTTTTCCATGCTCATTATCTTATATCTGTAACGCTGATATTATTACACACCCTAAACATACGCTAAGTACCATTATAAGTTACTACAGTTGAATATGTTGAATATGTATGCCATGTTTGTATGGTACTATATAGTTTTTTTATGCATATGATGGTTACTGTTGATTCAGCCATCTATATACACAAGTCGAAATTCTACACATCTGAATCGATGGTATTTGCGATGCCTTGTACACCAATAACTTCTATTTCACATCGCATTTTTTTGGAAACGTGGCAGCACTGTAGAGTTCCCCTCGCCCCCCTATAGCCGTAAATTAAGCTCGGTCAGACTATAGCACCCACGGAGAGGCTGTCTCGTATGTCCAGTGAGAAATGTTTTTATTTTACATGCTATAACTCACTTCATATAAGGGATAGCCAGATTTGGTTAACACCGTAAGACTCAGCAGTGACTGTACAATCAAGATGTATTGTAGAAAATTTACAAAAGAAAAAAGATAATGGTATTATGACGAGTTGAACTGCGACGATTTCATAAAAATGTTAATATCCAGTTTTGTTTTGCTCGTTATTTTCGAAGGATGTTCATTGAATGCTGAAATATATTATTGCATCATATAGGAAAAACTCTCATGAACACGATAGTGTTATCAGAATGCAGGTAAACCTCCACTTAATGAAAACACAGAGTCATTTGTAGCAACATGAGCCGCTCCGTGGTAGTGATATATAAATATATATATATATATATATATATATATATATATATATATATATATATATATATATATATATATATATATATATATATATATATATATATATTTATTTATTTATAAATTCTTATTTTTATTTTTATTTATTGATTTGTTTTACTTATGAGCAATGTAGATAAAATAGTCTGTCTGTCTGTCTGTCTGTCTTGGGTGTGTCATCTTTACAAAATACTTTATTTATTCATTTCATTTGATTATTATATTTATTCATTTGTTATTTATTTAATTTATACTTATTTATATTTTTATCTCTATTAACATTTTTTATTTATTTTATTTTATTTTATTTACTTATGGGCAATGTAGATAAAATTATGTCTGTCTGTCTGTCTGTCTTGTGTGTGTCACCTTTACAAATTCATTTATTTATGTTATTTATGTACAGTAATACTTAGAGATACGAACGTTCTAACCTAATAATAATAATAATAATAATAATAATAATAATAATAATAATAATAATATATAATAATAATAATTATATATTATTATTATTATTATTATTATTATTATTATTATTATTATTATTATTATTATTATTATTATTATTATTATTTGTTATTGTAATTGAAACACACAGACAGATGGACTCTCACTTGACTATTAATTTATCAATTCCCTGACTATCTGGCTATTTTGACTATCCTACTATTTTTTTTTATTACTCTAACTATTTTGGACTATTATTACGGTTTTGGAACTGTTTTTGGATGTCACCTTTACAAATTTATTTATTTATTTATCTATTTATTTATTTATCTGTTATTTATTGTAGTTATATATATATATATATATATATATATATATATATATATATATATATATATATATATATATATATATATATATATATATATATATATATATATTTGATTTATTTAGTTTACTTATGGGCAATGTTGATAAAATTGTCTGTCTGTCTGTCTGTCTGTCTGTCTTGGGTGTGTCATCTTTACAAATTCATTTATTTATTAAGGTCGATGAGGCAACAGAAGGCTTGGCGGAAGTTGCTGAGTCGCTGAATTTTGCTGACTCGGAACATTCCACACCTTGGCAGGATGTGAAGAGGAAGAGGAGGATGAAAAGAACCTGCTTGTTGTAGGGTAACTCAGGATTCTGAAGCAAATCTAAAGAATGAAGTTTCTCATGCTTTGGATGGAATGCAAATTAATGGTACAAAGTTTGCTAATGATGGCAAAAAAATAGTGATGAATTTTGCCGATGAGAGTCTGAGAAATGAGGCAGCCCAGAAACTGGAGAATGTTGAAAAGTTGACAACTAAATCTGTTCAGAAAATTAAACCCAAGACAATGCTGTATAATGTCCATAAGGAAGAGACTAAGGAGGGTATCATTGATACAATTATTGCAAGAAATGACTACCTTCAAGCAGTTCCTGATATCAAGTCAAAGATTGAGAATATTTTTTGCAAACCAGCAGCAGGGGCCACAGTTCATTACATCATGAAATGTGATCCAATGATAAGACAGTTGTTGCATCAGCATCAGGACAGAATTAAGCTTGAGTGGGGAGTTTACCAGGTTCGCGACAGGTATCATGCACTTATCTGTTACCATTGTCAAAGGTATGGTCATACTGAGGCAAACTGCAATGCCAAGAAAAATGGTGAGCATCCCGTTTGCTTTAAATGTGCAGGCAACCACAAGTCCAAGGATTGCATATCTACAGAGAAGAAATGCATAAACTGTGTGAGGTTTAAGAAACAGAATACTGACCACTCGGCGAATAATAGTTGTTGTGTTGTGTTGGAAAGTGAGATTGTTAGATCAGAAATATTACAGATCATGGCTACTAATGCTGTGAGCTCTGTTGAAATGTGGTTTATTAAATGTCGGTTGTCCAGTCAGTTGGAAACAAGACAATAGAAATCAGAACTTTAATTAATGATGAGAATCTGGATATTCTTGCTTTGACTGAAACATGGCTGAGTGAATATGATACTGCGAAAATTAGAGAAATGACCCCTGACACTCATATATTTGTGCACATACCAAGGAACACGATGCAGACCCATACAGACTACATGAGCCAAGAAATAACCTTGACATGGGATGTCGAGTATTTGCAAGATGCACACCAAGGATTTACAATAAACTGCCAAGTGATATTAAAGGTTGTGCCAGGATCGATATCTTCAAAAAGAAATTGAAGACATATATGTTCAAGGAAGTTTATGATTTTAACGGGATGGAAATCAAAGACAATTATAGATGCTAGTTGCTTTTGAGGGAGGCTATGCTGAGCGCTGCCTCGCAGTGGAGCAGAGCCTTGAACAAACACCCCAAGTAACAAGTATGTATTAACAAGAAACACAAGAGAAGACGGAGAGGTGTATTGCTGGAAGATATTATATTGAACTCTGTTGTATATAGTGCATGAATGACAAGAAAAAGATGAAGATACGAGTAGTCTTTGTAACATGTCAGCTGACACTACTACAAAACTCTCTCTCTCTCTCTCTCTCTCTCTCTCTCTCTCTCTCTCTCTCTCTCTCTCTCTCTCTCTCTCTCTCTGCTGCCAGACGTCAGTTTTCTCCGGAACACGTGGATCTGTGTGTCTTGAGTCACTTCATTATAATAGCGAGGGCAGCTGCGGCGGTGTAGGGGCTGACTGGGAAAGCCTGGGCGTGAGCATGGGCGGGACAGGTGTGGGCGGCAGTGGCTCTGGAGCTGATGATGCCGCCCGTAGCTGTGAATGTGTGTATGTGTGTGTGTGGAGAGAGAGAATGGTGAGCTTTGATAAGATAGTTTGTTTCCTTTTCTTTTTATTCTCTCTCTCTCTCTCTCTCTCTCTCTCTCTCTCTCTCTCTCTCTCTCTCTCTCTCTCTCAGGTTAATCACGAAAACACATTTCAACAAAAAAAAAAAAAAAAAAACAAGTCAGTCACAATACAGATAAAACAAGGAAAATAAATAAATAAACACAGACATAGTCCGAGCCTTCATGCTACATGGTCTCTCTCTCTCTCTCTCTCTCTCTCTCTCTCTCTCTCTCTCTCTCTCTCTGCTGCCAGACGTCAGTTTTCTCCGGAACACGTGGATCTGTGTGTCTTGAGTCACTTCATTATAATAGCGAGGGCAGCTGCGGCGGTGTAGGGGCTGACTGGGAAAGCCTGGGCGTGAGCATGGGCGGGACAGGTGTGGGCGGCAGTGGCTCTGGAGCTGATGATGCCGCCCGTAGCTGTGAATGTGTGTGTGTGGAGAGGGAGAATGGTGAGCTTTGATAAGATAGTTTGTTTCCTTTTCTTTTTATTCTCTCTCTCTCTCTCTCTCTCTCTCTCTCTCTCTCTCTCTCTCTCTCTCTCTCTCTCTCTCTCTCTCAGGTTAATCACGAAAACACATTTCAACAAAAAAAAAAAAAAAAACAAGTCAGTCACAATACAGATAAAACAAGGAAAATAAATAAATAAACACAGACATAGTGCGAGCCTTCATGCTACTGAAGGGAATAAGCTGTGCACTGCGATGTTCTTGACCAACACACACACGCCCACACATCACCTAATTCCATACAAAACCTGTTCTCTGTGCTGTCAAATCACTATGTTCATGTTTGCTGTAGTTTATTCGTCTCCCTAAAAACATTTGTGAGTCGTTGATTCTGCCCTTCATAACCTTTACCGATTAGAGAGAGAGAGGCTTAGTGACGTCCAGTGAAGCCACACTGTAAGACACCGCCAAGCTCCATCGAAGTGACGGGTTGTGTGTCGAACCTTCGTCAATAGAGTACAGTTGAAGTTGTAATGTTTTATAAAGGTGTTTTTAAGGTTCTAGTGACAGATTAACAACATTTCTGCAGTATTAACAGCAGGAACACACTAGCTAGTCATCTCTGTGGCCTTGATAAACAGTCAGGAGAGAGAGAGAGAGAGAGAGAGAGAGAGAGAGAGAGAGGGTGTAATCTTACATTGAGCAGCCACACACACACACACACACACACACACACATAATAATGATAACACCTACTGCTGATACTACTACTACTACTACTACTACTACTACTACTACTACTACTACTACTACTACTACTACTACTACTACTCCCTCACACTGATGCATTTCAGGCAGGATGCAGCAGGAAACACTGAGGATTGAAGGAAATGTTAAGGAGTTGACACAGGAAGGTTAAGAATGATTTAGGTTTATACAAGGTGTTTTTAATACGTTTTGAGGCCCTGAACGAGCCGCCTCAGTGTCAATGGGCCCCGATAACAAAATGTCCTTCATCAGTGACCACCTGTTTTATGTGCAGGTGGACGTGGCGGAGGCTATGGGCGGTGAGTTCACTGCGCAGGTTAGCCACACCTTGCACCATGCTGACTGCCCGCAGGTGTTCACAAAGGTCAGGCTGGCTTTATCTCCGTGTTCCACCCTGGAAATGTGAGTGTCTAGAGGTGTGGTGCTTGTTGTTGTTGTTGTTGTGATTTTTATTGTTTTCGTGTTCAGATTTGTTTGAATCTCTCTCTCTCTCTCTCTCTCTCTCTCTCTCTCTCTCTCTCTCTCTCTCTCTCTCTCTCTCTCTCTCTCTCTCTCTCTCTCTCTCTCTCTCTCTCTCTCCCTCCCTCCTCCCTCCTCCCTCCCTCCTCCCTCCCTCCCTACTACTACTACTACTACTACTACTACTACTACTACTACTACTACTACTACTACTACTACTACTACTACTACTACTACTACTACTACTACTACTACTACTACTACTACTACTACTACTACTACTACTACTACTACTACTACTACTACTACTACTACTACTACTACTACTACTACTACTACTACTACTACTACTACTACTACTACTACTACTACTACTACTACTACTACTACTACTACTACTACTACTACTACTACTACTACTACTACTACTACTACTACTACTACTACTGTTACTACTACTACTAGTAGATTTAGACGGCACGAAAGTGCAATTCACTAGAGGTGTCATGCACGGGGATCCACTATCCCCCATGCTATTTAACTTGACCCTGGACTGGGCCTTGTCTGCGGTCCCCGAGGAGGTCGCCGTTGAGCTTGGCGGGACTATGTTCCGATACCTTGCCTTCGCCGACGATGTGGTATCGCTAGCGACTAGCCCAGTTGGGCTGAAGGCCAGTGTTGATGCCGTGACGGCTAAGGCATTGCAGCTAGGCCTGGAGGTAGGTCCCAGCAAATGCACATCCCTTGGGATAGCCGGGGACGGAAAGGGGAAGAAATGGGTCCAGTCCGCATTGCTGGCCAGCCGATTCGGGCCTTGGCCCCTGGGAAGTTTTACCGCTATCTGGGGGTACAGGTTGAGAACTCACTGGGCGGAGGGTCCCTCTATCCTGTTGGCTCGTTTGGTCAGAGGGCTGGGCTACCTGCAAAGATGCCCAGCTAAGCCCCAGCAAAAGATGTGGATGCTGCGCCAAGTTTTTCTCCCTCGGCTGCTGTACCCATTGATGTGCTCCGAGGTGGGGGTCTCAACCTTTAGTAGGATGGACCGTGAAGTGAGGAGGTTCGTCAGGGCCGCCCTCCATCTCCCAAAGGATAGCCCATTGGATGTTTCCATGCAGAGATTGAAGATGGTGGTCTTGGCGTGGCCTCCTTCACGACGCGTGTCCCCCGGCTGAGGGCAGACCTACTATCAAGGCTGTCGAAGTCTGGAGACGAGGCAGTCTGGAGCATAGCTAGGGAGCATTGCCCCTCCAACCCCGAGTCTTCCCTGACTTCTCGGAGGAAGGAGGAGAGGATGCTTTGGCAAAACCGATTGGTCAATTCCCATGATGGTAAAGGATTGGAAGGTGCCTCGTGTACCCCCATCTCCGCCTCGTGGGTAGGTGATGGATCCCGGCTCATGCGTGGAGGGACCTACGTGCAGGCAGTGAAGCTTAGGGGAAACCTCCTGCCGACGAAGGTCCGCAGCGCACGAGGCCGCCAAGTGACCGCCGTAGGATGCGACCTCTGCTATGGCAACAGGCCCGAAAGCCTGGGACACATTCTCCAGCAGTGTCCGGCCATGGCAGGTCAGCGTCTTGCTAGACATAATGGGATCTTGGAGAGATACATTACCACCCTCCAGGGGCTGGGTGTCACACCTGCCGTGAGCCTGCTCTCCCAACGGAGGCTAGCGTGCGGTACCCTGACATAGTCTGTTGGAAGGGAAATCAGTTGCATGTGATTGACGTCCAGGTCGTGGCTGACGCAGCGGCGGGCGACCTATATGATGCACACATGCGCAAAGTGGCGTTGGCATTCGTGGAAGATCTCACTGGGAGTACCCCGATCTTCTCGTCGTTTACGATGAGCTGGAGAGGGGTGCTTTCGGTCCCCTTCTACAATACCTGGCGGAGCCTGGGGCCCTGAAGCTGCTCATAGTCCACGGGATGGAGGAGGGGGTAAGAATTGCCCAGTGTTCTAAAAAGACTTCCGGGGCTCGGGTGAGACGGGCGGATGGAGCCCGGCTGGTGTGATATGGGCCGCGCCCATGCGGGGCTTAGAGAAGCCCCCGTGACAATTAATTCTACACGCAAAGAGGGAATCCCATATTCCCCGTGGGCCTCCTCCCTTGTTGGGTTCGGTGGTGGTTATTGTTGTCGATACGTACAAGTACGTATGTGGGGTCAGAAGTCCTGACCCCAGATGATGGGTTTTTGGGTACTCTCCCACTAATGACTTACGGTATGTAAGTCGTGGTCTGGTTGGGTCAGGAGGTCTGCGCCCCGCATGGAGCCGTGGCCCGGTAGAGGATTAATTTCTTCTGCCTGGGTAGCAGAGCCATGTGGGGCGTAGGGGTAGTTGGGAGGACCGGGAGTAGCCAAATGCCTCATCATCTAATTTGTGACGCGCATGAATGGATTAACGAGATTCCCACCGTCTCTATTTACTATCTAGCGAACCCACAGGCAGGGGAACGGGCCTGCGTTTAACAGCGAGGAAAGAAGACCCTGTTGAGCTTGACTCTAGTCTGATTTTGTAGAGAGACATCAGAGGTGTAGCATAAGTGGGAGGCCGTCACATCAGGGTCACTTGTGGCTCGTGCGGCCGACAATGAAATACCACTACTCTGATCGTTTCTTTACTTACTCGGTGAGACGGAATCGGAGCTTCCCCAACCGGGACTGTCTCCTGTTTCTAGTCTAAAGTGACGGAAGGGAAGGCCGTGGTTTAACGCCGTGAGCCCGACCGGGCGTTCGCGCCCGCCGCGATCTGCTCCGAGGAAATTATCAGGTGGGGAGTTTGACTGGGGCTGTTCATCTGTCAAACGATAACGCAGGTGTCCTAAGGCCAGCTCAGCGTGGACAGAAACCTCGCGTAGAGCAAAAGGGCAAATGCTGGCTTGATCCTGATTTTCAGTATGAATATGGACTGCGAAAGCAGAGCCTATCGATCCTTTTGACTTTAGGAGTTTTAAGCAAGAGGTGTCAGAAAAGTTACCACAGGGATAACTGGCTTGTGGCGGCCAAGCGTTCATAGCGATATCGCTTTTTGATCCTTCGATGTCGGCTCTTCCTATCATTGTGAAGCAGAATTCACCAAGCGTTGCATTGTTCACCCATAAAAAGGGAACATGAGCTGGGTTTAGACCGTCGCGGACCGTCAGTGATACAGGTTAGTTTTACCCTACTGTTGAATGGAATGTCGTTGATACAGCAATCCTGCTCAGTATGAGAGGAACAGCAGGTCTGGACATATGGTTCTGCTCTTGGCTGATCGGCCAGTGGAGCGAGGCTACGTCCGTGGGATTATGCCTGAAAGCCTCTAAGGCAGAATCCTGGCTGGATGACCAACGATATCGTGTACGGCCTGCATTGGGATGGTCACAATTGAGTGGATTGAGAGATTTTATCCCCCGCACTTGTGCAGAGGCCAAAAATATGGACCCTTGCAAAGGGAACTCAGGAGCGTTACGACAAACAGTCTCGGGCGTTTTCCCTCCCTACTACAGAACACCCACATGCTGATGTGCCGTACCGAAACGTTCGCAGAAGACTTACGTACCGGTCAGGGTGTTGTGGGCGGCAGAGCAGCATCCTCACTGCAATCCGCTAAAACTTCTCCCCATTAAGGCTGGAGGTATCGTCACGCACCCCGATGGCGAAACTATTCCTTCCAGCCAACCACACCCTGCGTTGTGAGCTGTACAGCTGGAGTCAAGTCCACAAACGCTCCTGGGTCCCTCGTTGTCCGAGGTGACTTAAGCCGTACACAAGTGCCCCGAGACCAAGACAGGCAGGCAGGCAGGTAGGACTAATCCTCCTCCTCTGAGTCTTACTCTCGAGGTCAGGCTTGCAAACACGGACGGTTTTGCTGGTGGCCGTTTAAAGTCCAAACACAGTCGTGCCTGTTCTCGATGACTCGTCGAGTCATCAAGAAGTGCGCGCCGTTTGGCTCCAGTTGTTCGTTGTGTTGCGTGGCTCCGCTGCACACAATGACAACCACTAGCCTCTTGTTGAGTGCTACAGGTGATCAGCGAAAAAGGACGACTAAGTCCAAACTTGCTGTCCGTGTTTAGCCTAGAATGGGTGTGTTGACTTCCCTAACAAAACTGGATCCGTAACCATTTTGTAACAGACTTACCCACACGAAAACGTCTCGACGCCACTGACAAGCTTAACGTTTGTTACGTGGCATTTCCTTACGGATTACACCTTTCAAATTGGTAGACAGTCAATTGGGTAACGAGAACGGATGTTGCCATCACGTTCTAATCACTGCTACCAAAACCAAACGGAGTTTTTTTTGCCCGAGGCAAAACTCATGGGAATGCTCCTTGTGTATTTTCATTTTAGATCGTACAAAAAGGCAGGTACGCTACCCCAACAACAACCTCATTTGTGAGAGGAAAAACGAGGGAGTTGAGAGGCCTCCCGCAATCATGAGCCATTAAGAATAGCCAAAACGTGGATCCCAGAAAAACTTTGAATTTCAGCAACAGAGTTGAGATTTCTCCTGCACTGCTGAGGCTTGGAGTAAACCCAGCAGTGCGTGTGAGAAAAAAACTTTAACGGGAGTAGAGAGGCCTCCCGCACTCATGAGCCATTGAGAAAGCCAAAACATGGTTCATAAAAAAACTTTGAATTTCAGCAACGGAGTTGAGATTTCTCCCGCACTGCTGAGGCTTGGGGTAGTACCAGCCGTGCGTGAGAGAAAAAACATGAACGGGAGTTGAGAGGCCTATCGCACTCATGAGCCATTAAGATAGCCAAAACGTGGATCCCAGTTGAGATTTCTGAACGGGAGTAGAGAGGCCTCCCGCACTCATGAGCCATTGACTGCTCCCAAACAACTTTGCATTTCAGCAACGGAGTTGAGATTTCTCCCGCACTGCTGAGGCTTGGGGTAGTCCCAGCCGTGCGTGAGAGAAAAAAACATGAACGGGTGTAGAGAGGCCTCCTGCACTCATGAGCCATTGAGAAAGCCAAAACGTGGATCCCAAACAAACTTTCCAGCCTCGGCTGGAGGGAGGGGTGGGTGGGGAGGAGCTTTCTGCTTTGCTGTCCTGTCTATACCACTGGTAGTTAGTAGATAGTCTCCACAGACAGCCTAGTAAGGACCTATGGGTCTGTTGCTGTTTGTCTTCCTTTGCATTCCTTTGTATATTTCCTCCTCCTCCGCCTCTTCCTCTCCTTAACTTTTTTTTTTTTTTTTTTTTCCATTTTCGTCTTTTTTTTCTTTTTTTTTTTTTTTTTTTTATTTTTCATCTTTCTTTATATTTTCTTCTTATTGTTATTTTGCTTTTGTTAGGTTATTATTTTTTTTCTTTATTCTCTTTTTCTTCAATTTACTTCTTTTTACATTTTTTTTTCCTCCTCCTCCTCCTCCTCCTCCTCCTCCAGTTTTTCCTTTTTTTACCTTCCATTTTTCCTCCCTTTTCTTCATCTCATTTTCTTCCTCTCCTTCCTTTTTTTTCTCCTCTTCCTCCCATTTTCCTCCTCCTCCAGTTTTTCTTCCTCATTTTTTTCCTACTTGTCCATTTTCCTCCTCTTTTTCTCCCTTTCCTCTTCCTTTTTTCCTCCTCCTTTTTTCTCCTCCTCCCATTTTCCTTCTTTTCCTCTTTCTTCCTTTTCCCATTTTTTTCCTCTTCCTCCTCCTTTTTCCCTTCGTTTTCCTATTTTTTCTCCTTGTCTTAGTTTTTTGTTTTACTTCTTTGTCCTTCTTCCTCCTAGTCCGACATTTTCCTCCTCCTTCCCTTTTCCTCCTCCTTTTTCCTTCTTCCTTTTTTTTCCTCTTGCCATTTTCCTCCTTTTCCTCCCATCTCTCTCCTCTTCCTTTTTTTCCTCATTGTCCTCCATTTTTTCTTCTTTGTCCTCCCATTTATCCTCCTCCTCCTCCTCCTCCTCCTCCTCCTCCTCCTCCTCCTCCTCCTCTTTTTCCTCATTTTCTTCATTTTTCCTCTGTCTTCCTATTTATTCTCCTCCTTTTTCCTCCTCCTCTTACTTTTTTCCCTCCTCGTTTTTTTCCTCCGTTTTTGTTTCCTTAATTTTCCTACAAATCTCTCTCTCTCTCTCTCTCTCTCTCTCTCTCTCTCTCTCTCTCTCTCTCTCTCTCTCTCTCTCTCTCTCTCTCGTTTTTTTTCTCCTTTATCTTTTCGTACTTGTTTCTTGGTAGTTTTATAATAGTTACCCATTATTACAATTATAAATATTGATTAATACTCCTAATGCATTTTTTATTTATAGTTTTTATCGTTATTACTTATTACTGTTATCATTACTGTTTCAGTAATATCCTTGTTCTTTCTGTTTCTCTTTTTATTATTATTCTTGTTCTTATTCTTAATCTTGTTATAATTATTATTACTATTACTCTTACTTATTATTATTATTATTATTATTATTATTATTATTATTATTATTATTATTATTTTTCTATTATTACTTTATTGATATTTTGTAATTATTATTATTATTATTATTATTATTATTATTATTATTATTATTATTATTATTATTATTACCTTATTGATATTTTATTTTTTTATTATTAATATTGTGGCGCCTCTTTAAAAAAAAAACCGCAGTTCGTCAACATTTTGCCTAAAATCTAGTAATTTATGCGTTTTCGTGTGTTTCTAGGTTCAGGTGTCTACGTAGATATTGGTAGCAAAATGAAGAAGAAAGGATAAATAAAAGAGGATAAGGAGGAAGGAAGGAGAAAGGGAGGAGGGAGAGGAGCAGCAGCCAAGCCACAATACTTAAAAGTCACCCTCCATTTCCTTAATATTTTACCTAATATCTAGTGTTTTTGATGCGTTTCTAGGATGAGGCGTGTAGATGGAAGCAATAGAAGGAAGAGGGAGAAACAAAGTCGGAGGAGAACGAAGAAGAAATTATAAATAAGGGTAGAATAGTAGAAAGAGCCAAGGTGTAATATTTAAGCAAGTGTCCCTTTTAATCCTAACGTTCTTTATAAAAGCATACTGTTGGTTTTGGGACATATTTAAGTGTGTTCAGTAATGTTTCATGTGTTTTCAGTGTGTGCTAGATCTTTTAGGTACATTTTACGTATTTTGAGTGTGGTTTGGGGATGTGTTTGTGCACACACACTGTAAATGGGCCTTATAACAAATGTCCTTCATCAGTGAGTACCCGTTTTGTGCGCAGGTGATGACAGGCAGAGTGAGCCGGACGTGGCGGTGGCTATGGGCGGCGCAGGTAAGCCACACCTTGCACCACGCTGACTGCCCGCATCTGTTCACTTAAGGCCTGGATCTCCGTGTTCTACCCTGGAAATGTGAGTATTTAGAGGTGTGGTGCTTGTTGTTGTTATGGTGGTGGTGGTGGTGGTGTGTTTATTTTATGCAGGAGGAGCAACTGGCCAAGGGCAACAAAATTAACAAAAAAAAAAAAAAAAAAAAGGCAGACTGGATTGCCAGTTCCCTTAACGAAATAAGAATTATTTAAATTTAAAAGTTAGTGACATATGTTCTGAAACGTCCCTTTTAAAAGCAATGAAGTGGGAAGATGGACACACAGAATTGAAGTGTCGTGGGGCTCGCCGTGTGTGTGTGTGTGTGTGTGTGTGTGTGTGTAATTCACTGTTTAATCTGCTGCAGTCTCTGACGAGACAGCCAGACGTTACCCTACGGAACGAGCTCAGAGCTCATTATTTCCGATCTTCGGATAGCCCTGAGACCAGGCACACACCACACACCGGGAAAACAAGATCACAACTTCTCTATTTACATCCGGTACCTACTCACTGCTAGGTGAACAGGGGCTACACGTGAAAGGAGACACACCCAAATATCTCCACCCGGCCGGGGAATCGAACCCCGGTCCTCTGGCTTGTGTGTGCTCTACCGAGCTAGCTGGGCTTGTGTAACAGAGAGAGAGAGAGAGAGAGTACTGGAACGCATTTTTACCTTCAATTTTGCGTATGAGTAGACGATTTTATTTACAATAGGAAGGGTCTATGAAAGTTTAAAGTTTAATGTTCACTGTCTTCACTATTTTAATCCCCACATAAGTATGTGAAGCTTTATAAAATCAGCGAATACTGAGCAGAGTAGATATAGAAACGCGTTATGACACTAAAGAGGTTAATAGTTACGGTCCTTTGCGTTTTATTTCTTTATGAGAATGAGTGATGCAGAAGAAAAAGGCCTATCCCTCCTCTCTTTTTTTTTCTGTCTCTTTTCCTGAGTTACATAAGTCCGGCTAGCTCAGTCGGTAGAGCACGAGACTCTTAATCTCGGGGTCGTGGGTTCGAAACCCACGTTGGGCGATCAAGTACATTTTGTTGCGTTCATTCGTGTCACAGTACTATTCAGTAAGTGACCAGCTTGCCGTGAAATACCCGGTGAATATATGATTCCTGGTCTCCTCTGCGCCATAAACCTCAATGGACACAGACACGCAAAGAGTGACACTATACCTTGTTCACTTAACCTATATTCCTGGCGCCGAGGCGGGTTTAAAAGCTGGGTGCTGAGTGTCTGCACCCATCTCTCGCTATAGTCTGACCAGCCTTAATTTACGGCCATGGGGGGGCGAGCGTCTCTGTACAGTGCTGCCACGTTTTCACTACTGTTCTGTTAATTCTCTCTCTCTCTCTCTCTCTCTCTCTCTCTCTCTCTCTCTCTCTCTCTCTCTCTCTCTCTAAAGAATCAAAGGTAAGCAGAGTCATTTATAATTGTATATATATATATATATATATATATATATATATATATATATATATATATATATATATATATATATATATATATATATATATATATATATATATATATATATATATATATATATATATATATATATATATATATATATATATATATATATATATATATATATATATATATATATATATATATATATATATATATATATATATATATATATATATATATATATATATATATATATATATATAATGTATGGCATATATATATATATATATATATATATATATATATATATATATATATATATGATATATATATATGGATATAGTTATATATATATATATATATATATATATATATATATATATACTTAGGTATTGGCACGAGGTCAGTCACGTTGCCACCAAAATATGTCAAGGCCACCAGCTGGGTGTGGAAGAGTTGCCGCTCACAAGTGAAAAATGCTTCTTCTTTTTTTTTTTTACTTAGGTAATGCATATTTTGCACATTAGCTTAGCTTACGAATTTGAATGCGATTATACTCACCCCTTGAAATTACTGTAAAAGCCAGTAAATGTAAGCATTTTATCTTATAATTATAGCAACATCTGATACTACAAGGTGAGGCTAATCGGCCTGGCCAGGCTGGGTTCATCAGTATTGCCGCCACTCACAAGACTTCTACTATTTTTTTTTACTTTGGATAATAGATTATTTCTTTTTTCCATGCTCATTATCTTATATCTGTAACGCTGATATTATTACACACCCTAAACATGCGCTAAGTACCATTATAAGTTACTACAGTTGAATAGGTACTATATAGTACTATATTTTTATGCATATGATGGTTACTGTTGATTCAGCCATCTATATACACAAGTCGAAATTCTACACATCTGAATCGATGGTATTTGCGATGCCTTGTACACCAATAACTTCTATTTCACATCGCATTTTTTTGGAAACGTGGCAGCACTGTAGAGTTCCCCTCGCCCCCCTATAGCCGTAAATTAAGCTCGGTCAGACTATAGCACCCACGGAGAGGCTGTCTCGTATGTCCAGTGAGAAATGTTTTTATTTTACATGCTATAACTCACTTCATATAAGGGATAGCCAGATTTGGTTAACACCGTAAGACTCAGCAGTGACTGTACAATCAAGATGTATTGTAGAAAATTTACAAAAGAAAAAAGATAATGGTATTATGACGAGTTGAACTGCGACGATTTCATAAAAATGTTAATATCCAGTTTTGTTTTGCTCGTTATTTTCGAAGGATGTTCATTGAATGCTGAAATATATTATTGCATCATATAGGAAAAACTCTCATGAACACGATATTGATATCAGAATGCAGGTAAACCTCCACTTAATGAAAACACAGAGTCATTTGTACGGCGAGCCGCTCCGTGGTAGTGATATATAAATATATATATATATATATATATATATATATATATATATATATATATATATATATATATATATATATATATATATATATATATATATATATAATTATTTATTTATTTATAAATTCTTATTTTTATTTTTTATTTATTGATTTGTTTTACTTATGAGCAATGTAGATAAAATAGTCTGTCTGTCTGTCTGTCTGTCTTGGGTGTGTCATCTTTACAAAATACTTTATTTATTCATTTCATTTGATTATTATATTTATTCATTTGTTATTTATTTAATTTATACTTATTTATATTTTTATCTCTATTAACATTTTTTATTTATTTTATTTTATTTTATTTACTTATGGGCAATGTAGATAAAATTATGTCTGTCTGTCTGTCTGTCTTGTGTGTGTCACCTTTACAAATTCATTTATTTATGTTATTTATGTACAGTAATACTTAGAGATACGAACGCTCTAACCTAATAATAATAATAATAATAATAATAATAATAATAATAATAATAATAATAATAATAATATTATTATTATTATTATTATTATTATTATTATTATTATTATTATTATTATTATTTATTATTATTATTATTATTTGTTATTGTAATTGAAACACACAGACAGATGGACTCTCACTTGACTATTAATTTATCAATTCCCTGACTATCTGGCTATTTTGACTATCCTACTATTTTTTTTTATTACTCTAACTATTTTGGACTATTATTACGGTTTTGGAACTGTTTTTGGATGTCACCTTTACAAATTTATTTATTTATTTATCTATTTATTTATTTATCTGTTATTTATTGTAGTTATATATATATATATATATATATATATATATATATATATATATATATATATATATATATATATATATATATATATATATATATATATATATATATATTTGATTTATTTAGTTTACTTATGGGCAATGTTGATAAAATTGTCTGTCTGTCTGTCTGTCTGTCTGTCTTGGGTGTGTCATCTTTACAAATTCATTTATTTATTCATTTAATCTATTTAATATATATATATATATATATATATATATATATATATATATATATATATATATATATATATATATATATATATATGTTTACCAGGTTCGCGACAGGTATCATGCACTTATCTGTTACCATTGTCAAAGGTATGGTCATACTGAGGCAAACTGCAATGCCAAGAAAAATGGTGAGCATCCCGTTTGCTTTAAATGTGCAGGCAACCACAAGTCCAAGGATTGCATATCTACAGAGAAGAAATGCATAAACTGTGTGAGGTTTAAGAAACAGAATACTGACCACTCGGCGAATAATAGTTGTTGTGTTGTGTTGGAAAGTGAGATTGTTAGATCAGAAATATTACAGATCATGGCTACTAATGCTGTGAGCTCTGTTGAAATGTGGTTTATTAAATGTCGGTTGTCCAGTCAGTTGGAAACAAGACAATAGAAATCAGAACTTTAATTAATGATGAGAATCTGGATATTCTTGCTTTGACTGAAACATGGCTGAGTGAATATGATACTGCGAAAATTAGAGAAATGACCCCTGACACTCATATATTTGTGCACATACCAAGGAACACGATGCAGACCCCAACAGCTCTTTATTCTCTAGCGTTAACAAGTAGATCTTTTTTTTAAATGAATCATTCTCGGCTAGAACTCTATCCAGTTTTTCTTCTATTGTCAAAATGCTTAGGAACTTACTCTCCTGGATTCTTGCATCCATGTCAAGTTTCTGCAGTCCTTTTGGCGTAGTAATAAAACCTTCGAAGTCTCTAGTTTGCCTGGATGCCATTTTTGTTGTCAGCTGATTACGGCCAGAGCGATCACCGTCCACACTTCCCTCTCAGGGATCACTCTCCATATCACTCACTTTCAACACTAAGAGACAGTAGGACATTTACGGACACAAAACTTAGAGTTACCCGGGCCCTGTAATACCATAGGTATTTTCTTTCTTCCTGTACGCAGCCGGAGACGAGCCGTCCTCTCTCAACGACGGCGACGGTGTGTGTACAATCTTCTTCACTCTTCACACACCTACACAACTTCGCATCATCCGCAAACAAATTAATATAACTGTTTACTCCCTCTGGCATGTCATTTATATATACCAGGAAAAGTATTGGTGCAAGCACTGGGCCTTGTGGGACTCCACTCTCCACCACCGTTCTCATCTCCCTCCATCTCAAGTAGTTTTCCATCCACTTTAACACTTTTCCTTTCAGTCCTCCATAAATTTCTACTTTCCATAACAGTCTTTCGTGAGGTACCTTGTCAAAAGCTTTCTTTAAATCCAAATATACACAGTCCATCCATCCTCTCTCTCCTGTATTTTGTCAACCACTCTTGAATAAAAGCTCAGTAGATTTGTTACACATGACCTCCCTTTCCTGAAGCCAAATTGATGATCCGATAATAACTTATGATCCTCCAGGAACCGTATCCAATATTTCTTTATCACCCTCTCACAAATCTTACCGACCACACTTGTTAGAGACACAGGTCTATAGTTAAGAGGCTCTTCCTTACTGCCTCCCTTATAAATGGGCACCACTTCAGCTCTCTTCCACTCTACTGGTACTTCCCCTGTTTCTAATGAGCACCTTATAATATCATATAATGGATCAATCAATTCTTCTCTACACTCCTTCAATAATTTTCCTGAAACTTCATCTGGTCCCATCGCTTTATCATCTTTAAGTTCCTCCAACATTTTATATAACTCCTTTTTAGGTATCTTAATGTCCTCCATGTGCACATTTCCTTGTACATTCTGTGGCTTTACAAACATTGTTTCTTTAGTAAATACTTGCTGAAACCTATTATTTAGCAATTCCGCTATATTCTTAGGGTCATCTACTATCCCTTGCTCTCCTTTTAATCTTTCAATGGACTCTCTCTTTTAAGTTTACCATTTATGAACCTGTAAAACAATTTTGGATGTTCCTTACTCTTGTCTACAATATCTTTTCAAATTTTCTTTCTTCCTCCTCCTTACCCTCACATACTCATTTCTTGCCACTCTATAATTCTCCTTATTTAGTATATTCCTGCTATTTTTCCATCTTTTCCAAGCCACATCTCTCTTTTCCTTAGCCTTAACACAAGTTGCATTAAACCAATCCTTTCTTCCTTCCTCTCTTGGTTTATACTTTGGTACAAATTTCATAACTCCTTCTTTATAATATTTCATAAAAATCTCATATTTCTTTTGCACTTCTCTGATTTGTAACATCTCCCAATCTAATTTTCTGAAATAATTTTTCAAACTTTGTGTCCATCTTTCTATAATTCAATCTACCACTCCTGTATATCTCGTCCTTCCTTCGCTGTGTTGTTGCTATCTGCATTTCCATAACCACATGATCACTCTTTCCCAAAGGACACTTGTATTGTATATCTCCACATAGGTACACTTCTCTTGTTAACACCAAATCCAGTCTAGCCGGTTCATCATCTCCTCTATATCTAGTATTTTCCTTCACCCTCTGTTCCAATCTCTCTCCCCATGCTTCTTCTCCAACACCACTTACTAGATTTTCCCAATCCACCTCCTTACAATTAAAATCTCCTACTAGTATCACCTTTCTTTTTCCAGATAATACACTTTCCAAACTCTGTAAAGTATCCTTGATCATATTGTCGTATTCCCTTAATGTCCAAGAATTTGTTTTAGGAGGTACATAGGTCACCATGATTATTAATTCTTTTCCATCACTTTTTATCCTTATGCTTATCACTTCTGCGTTGTTCTTCCCATACCAAACCTTATCCACATTTATTTATTTCTTCGTCATAATCATAACTCCTCCTCCACCTTTACTCTCTATCCTTTCTCCATATATTATATTTATTATCCAAATTTATCTTTGTTTTTTCATGCAATTTTGTCTCAGTCAAACACACTATATCAGGCTTCTCCACTATCATATAGTCTTGCAATTCCAATCTACTTGACAGTATCCCATCTATATTAGTATACATTACGGTCCACCCACTGCTCCCTCTAGGGGTTCCTCCATATTCCTTCTTTCCATATACCACTTTCTGACTCTCTCTCCTATAACTCTCCAAAAAAACTTTTCTCTTTCCTCCTCAGACCGCTCATCATTTTTCCTTCTCGCCTCTTCCACCAATTCCTTATATCTTCTCCTCTCTTCCTCATTTCTATTCTTTCTCACAAACACCTCTTTACAACATTCTATCTCTCTTAACTTTGATGTTCTATATAGGACATCCTCCGCAGATTGTTGTGACTTCAGTACTACTTTAATCGGTCTGTTCACTCCTCCTTATATGGACCCAGTCTATGGATCTCTTCCACTTCTTCTTGTAGGTCTTTTTTCATCATCATTTAGATTTTTGAACAGATCTCTTACCGTTTTAATTCTTCCTTAATTCTCTTCGGCTTATATGTTATATTTTGTTCTTTCATCCCAAATATTAACACACACTTCTTCTTTTCTGCTATTTCCCTTATCAATGTTTCCTTATTCTTCATTACATTAACCAATTCCTTGGACCTATCTTTTTTGTCTTCCTTCAACTGATCTTTTCTTCAGTTCCCATTCCCTTTCAAGCCTTTCATTCTGCTCACTAATCATTTCCTTAAAGTCATCTTTCTCCTTTACTACTCTCTCCATTTTCTCCTCCAACCGTCTCTTGTATTTTTCAACCTCCACCTTCAAATGCGCATTCTCATCCACCAATCGTTTTTCATTTTCCTCCAGTCTCTTAACTCTTTCCTTCAAAGCCTTGCGGAATTCTCTATCCTGCTCCTCCTCACTCCTCTGAACTTTTAATTCCTTCACTAACTCCTCAAATTTCTTCTCCAACATCACCAATCTACCTTGCAATGTTGCCCCTGTTGAAGCTGGACTCATGCTTTGACTGGCCACTTTCGGCTTTGCTCCCTGGCCCTCATCAACATATTTTGAATTTGGTAATTTATTCCTTACCGGTCTATCCATTTTTCCTTACTTTTCCTGGGAACATGTGGGTGTGTGGTCACTGGGGGCCAGGCCTGGTAGTTACGTGTGTGGTTGGATGCGTTGGCGACTGCTATGGCTGGCCTTTGTGGGTTCCCGCTCTGTCGTGTGTGTGTGTGTGTGTTATATTAAATTCACGGTAGCCTGCTGGTCGCCTGCTGGTCATTTTTGGGTCATGTGAATGTGTGTGTGTGTTTTGGTGTAGGAAATCCTGAGTTGGGTAAATATTTACAAGAGGTCCTTCGTTTGCCAAATATGGCTTAAGTCTAACCATTGTATGTCTCACCACATTTAGCAGAATGACAGTAACACTCTTTGCAACACAAGCAGTTCTTGGGATTATCTGTCTCAGTTGGTAAATGTGCCAGAATGATCTTTTCTCTTAAATTTCCAAGACGCTCCTGCTGCTTTACCATATCTTATAGGAAACAAATCTTACAAGATGTAGATGACTATAAAGGACTTGGTTTTAGGATGGATTCTTCCCTGAAGTTTCACTTGCATACGAGAGAAATCACTGGCAAGGCAGGAGGCATTATTACAGTATCTCAAAGGGCACCTACCTAGCCTGTGCTGATCTGGTTTCATTAAGGCTGCTTTCATTTCACATATCGGCTCTATCCAGAACTTTGCCTCTGTGGTATGGTTTACTGGTTATACAGTATAATAGGGAGTTATACAGTTATAATAGGGAGGCGGTGGCTTAGTGGATAAGGTGGTGAGCGTGGGAGCGGGCAGACGTCCACGCGTAGGTTCGAATCCCACCTCGTACAGCCTTAAAACACTTTGCCATTTGTCGAGTGGTTTAAAGTTACCTACATATCACCATGATACCCAGGTTCTAGGTGGTTACACTCAAGATGAGCTTGGGCGGTGATATGGGCCCTAATATGGGTACCACTATAAATAAAATTACCTGCGCCACTAATGGGCGGAAGCTGAACAGCGCTTCCCATACACTCTTCAAGTGTGCCTACAGGCGCTATAGGCCTTACCGTAAAACAAAACTTACCGTAAAAATAAGTGACATTAGGCTTATACAGGTGACATTAGGCTTTGATAAAATGTTGAGAGGAGGTGGACTGATAAATTTGCTAGTTTTCATGATCTGTCATATAGTGAACATGTTGCTAGATTGAGTAATTTTTCCATGAAAGGATGGTTGATCAGAGCTGATCTTATCATGGTGTTCAACAATCTGGAAGGGTTCTGTCCTAATTTAGGTCACATCTTGGTTTGAAATTACAAAATAGATACAAAAGATAACTCCTTCAAGGTTTTTGTTGCTCGTTACAATGGTGATATTGAAGCAATCGTTTCATCTGAGCGCGGGGCATTAGCATTTACAATAATTTACCTGAATCAGTTGTCTTAGCTAACTCTGTTAATGGCTCGAAATGGCTTTTCAACACTACTCTTCATCAATTTCTGTATGATTTTGATTGACTTTGGCTTGTTTTTGTTGTAGGACTGTAGAATGATGTCCTGTGTTGTGGTCTTCACTCGGGATTGCCAACATGACAGCATTTGCTCAGGAGTATTATGGCAATGGTTTATGTGATCTGGCATGGAGGCATATTTTCTTCTCTTTTTCTCAAGGTGAACCTTCTAAACCTTGGTGTAACATGGCCGTGTCTCATGCTATACATGATGGAGAGGTGGCTTGGCCCAGTAAAGGAATGTGAGTCTTCCTTTTCATGTGCTTTATACTTCTGCTTGAAGCATTTTGACTAAAACTCCCAGACCTGCACAGGGACTGGTATTCTAAGAAAGCCGTTTTTTTTGCCCTTAGCCATTTTTCCCCTCTTTTATAAAAAAAGGTCTGTTCTTCAATTTGTCAGACACTCTTTCAGAAATAGAAAATGTCAATCTTTTGTTACGTTCACCGGTTAAACTGGTAAGATTGGCATCGGAGAGCCGGTGAACAATAACAATAAAAAAAAACACTGCAGGTTCAACTAGTGAGGAAATGCAAATGGGGGTCACTTTAAAAAGCTACTTTAATAACCCATGATGAAATTGACACATATATAACAAGAAACATGAGACACAGATATATAACATGAAACACAGGAAAATGACATACACATATACATATAACACAGTAATAAATACAACAATAAAGAACCCAACAATACCTAACAATAATCCTAATCCTATATAGAGGCAATGTGGAAAACACGGACGAGGGAAGTGATACTTATGCGGTGTCGCAGTGGTGAAATGCTGGTGATGGTTGATCCCACGGCAGAACCAAGAGGCGATGTGTTCACTGGTTGAGGCTTGCATCTCAACTGCCAATCCAGAAAACCAAGAGCTGGCTCAACACTTTCGGTTGAGTCGAAAGGGCCGCGTGAATCCAACTTCGGGACAGTAGCCGGGCTTCATGAAACGGTGACGTGGAAGGTTCACGAGACGGTGGCGTGGCAGGTTCACGAGACGATGACGTGGAAGGAGGCGGAGAGGTGGCGAACGAGGTAACAAGCGGAGGAGGTGATGGTAGTAATGCATGTTACGGGCGGGCCGTAACATTTCCTCCCCCCTAAGACCTCCGTAATGGGCTCATGAAGGAGGTGAGACGGAGATCTTGATAAGGCGTCGGCGATGATGTTGTCCACCCCATCACCAGACACAGCACCTCGCAAAGGAAGAACCTGCAGAAGCTTGAAGCGCACATCGGAGGAGACGATGACGAGGAGGCGATACACGAGCCAGACAGCGGTGACGGTGGTGAGAGAGACCAGCCAGAACCAGATGAACATGTAGATCTTCTCGTTGATGATGTTAACCGCCAGCACACACATGGTGTCGTGGGTCTCGATGATTCCCGAAGGGCCGAACTTCCTGAAGGTGCACTTGGTGACTCTGGGAAGATGCGTGTCATGGGATCGATGCGCTTCTCGGGGTCCATGTCAGGAAGTTGATGACCTCCGTGCCGTAGGTGAGGAAGGTGCCACCAGGAACAGGTCGGTGAAGTAGATGTTGCCCTCAAGTCCTGAGTTATGTAATATATAGGCCTCTGGAAGGTGGCGGGAGCATTAGACACGCAAAAGGGCATCACATGGTATTGGTATAGTCCGAAGGGAGTGATGAAGGCGGATATTATTTGGGCCTCGTCCGAGAGAATCTGGTAGTAACCTTTAAGCAAGTCTATAGGGTTACAAATTTGGCTACTCCTATACTATCTATAAGGTCCTCTATCAAGGGCAATGGGTAGGAGTCTGGCAATAACTTTTTAAGATCAGACTGTTGTGAAGGTGTTAAGGAAAAACACCTCATCAAGGTTGGACATGATTTGGCTGTTTGAGGGCGTCCTTTAGGTGACAAGAAGAGAATTCGATGTCGGACTCTTCCTCGGGGGGCACAGGACCAGACTCCTTTCCTATCAGACATACAGGTACAGCGCGAGACAAGTCGTCCTCTGGTTCTCTGGAGTGGTAAGGTTTCATTAGATTAATATGAACAAGTTGGGAATCCTTACGACGGTCAGGAGTGTGGACCACATAATTTAATGGACTTAGTTTTTGAGCCACAACATAAGGTCCCATGAACTTACTGTGAAGAGCATTGCCTGGAGTGGGAGAAAAAGTAAAACCTTGTCTCCTGGTTTGAAACTTCTCATGACAGATTTGGGAAGAGAATTCTGTTGCATTTTAGTTTGAGATTTGAGGAAGTTTGATTTAGCAAAGATCTGACTTCACTGATTTTATTCTTAAGGTTACTGATGTAGTCAGACACACTGGGGCTTGAAGGAGTATTTTGAGTGAACCATTGATCCTTTAATATTTTGAGAGGCCCCCTGATCTGTCTACCATAGAGTAATTCAAAGGGAGTAACCTAAAGAATCTTGAGGAGATTCTCTTAAAGCGAAGAGAAGGAAAGAAATACTTTCATCCCAGTCTCCTTGATGCTCCAAGCAATACTTCTTCATCATGGATTTTAATGTTTGGTGAAACCGCTCCAGACAGCCTTGGGATTGGGGTGGTAAGCCGAGGAGGTAACATGGTCGATGTTTAGCTCATTCACTATCTGTTGGAAAAAATGGCTAGTGAAATTGCTACCCTTGTCAGACTGAATTTGTTTTGGAATTCCTACCGAGGTGAAAAAATGTATTAGATGTTTTACAATGGTCTTTGATGTGATGTTCTTAAGAGGAATGCTTCAGGGTACCTGGTAGTGGGATCCATGAGGGTTAACAAATACTGATTCCCTCGTTTGGTTTTGGGTAAGGGCCCTACGCAGTCTAGTATGATCTTTTCGAAGGGCTCCGTCTGAACTGGAATAGGCGTCAGAGGAGCTGGCACAAGGCGTTCGTTAGGCTTACCCACAACTTGACATATATGACATGTTTTTACATAGTGTGACACATCCTTTTTCATTCCTGGCCAAAAAAAATGCTGAAGAGCCTTCTTGTAGGTTTTTTGGATGCCTAGATGACCTGACAATCCATCATGAGCTAGTTCTATAATGGCTGGTCTTACAGACAAGGGGATGACAACTTGATGTGTTTCTGACCAGGTGTCTAGTTGTTTCAGTTCAGGTGGTCTGTAGGAACGCATCAGGACTCCTTCCTGATAATAAAAACAAGGCAATTTAGACATATCCTTTGTCTCACTGGCCACATGTCTGATCTTAGCCAAAGTGAGATCCTGTTCCTGAGCATTAATCAAATTCTCCTTTGAAATGATGTCATTATACAAGTTGTCAGTAGAGGCAATCATTGGTGGAGGAGGTGATGAAAAGGCAGGGACTTGGACTGAGACCTGGTGACTGCACACACTGGGAAGAAGTGAGGGATGTTTCGTCCAGGGTCTTAGTGGGACTTTCTGTTAAGGGAGAATCAAGAACAATTAAGTTTGGAACAGCCAAGTTACCCGCAAGATCATTACCCAGTACAAGATGTACCCCGGTACTGGCAGTTCACCAGGTTTAATGGCTACCTCAACCTCTCCTGAAATGAACGGGCACTGTAAGCTAATATTAGCCAAAGGATAGGAGAGCTGTGATTCGAGACCTGTAAGGATCACCTTCTCCCCAGTGAAAGCCTGTTTGATGTTAGGGATGACATCTTCCCTTAAGATGGATTGGGCAGCACCTGTATCACGCAGAACCTTGATATTTATTGCCTTGTCTTTACCATCAGTCAGGACACTTTACCTTGATACATGTACGAGTCATAAAGTTCTAGAGGAGAGTTGACAGGGTTAGCTAGGGCCACTGGTTTCTTGTTCTCAAATGTGTTAGGTCTAGGGGACACAAAAGAAAATTGACGTTGAGAACCCTTGCAATTTGGGTGTCTACATTTCTGGATCGTGTGACCTGGCTTCTTACAGTATGTACACCAGGGGAATTATATGCATTTGGCGAGAATCCGGTTGGCTTACCACCGCGCCCCCAAAACCTTCCCAAAGGAGGACCTAACATTAGACAGTGAACCACGACCTCTACTACCCAGGGATCCCATCAACAAAGCAAACGCATCAGCCACTTTAGCGGCAGACATAAGCTCACTCTCTCCCGTTCTTCCACATGCCTCAGAATATTAAATGGTAACTTGTTCTTCCATTCTTCCAGGACCATTAGATTGAGCAACTCCGAAAAGGTGGTAATGTTAAGAGCGGCTAACCATTTCTTAAATTGTCTTAGTTTCTCACTAGCGAATTCAACATAGGTGTGAGACTCTGGTTTCACATACTTTCGAAACTGCTGTCTGTATCCATCAGAAGTGATAGAGTAGGCGTCTAGAATGTTACCTTTGATCTCTTCATATTCTACCTCATCACTAAGGCCGTTGTATACCCTATAAGCTTTTCCTACTAGCTTAGGGACAAGGAGAGACACCCACTGATCCTTGGGCCATTTATTCCTATGAGCAATACTCTCAAAAGCGCGAAATGACCCGTCAACATCAGATTCATCAAAAGGGGGAACTAGCGGAGCAGCTGTAGCAGGATTAAAGCTTGCTAACTGTTTCTTTATATCTATTTCTTCCCCTCTAAACTTAGCGTCATTTCGTAGGGTTAACTCCTGAAGTTCTAACTCTTTCTCCTGCCTTCTAAGTTGTAACTGAAATTCTCTCTCTTTATCTTTATCTTCTGCCTGTAGTTGCATTTCTTTTGCTTCTTTTTCTGCCTGTAATTGCATTTGTTTTTCATGCATCCGGTATTCTAGTTTAAGCTTCTCAATTTCCCATTGACTTATCCTACTCTTCTCCTGTTCTTCCTGGGGACTGTGTATTATAGTCCTCGTAGAGGCTGACATGGGAGTTAACTCTTCTATGGCATTTCCTAGCAACTGACCTTCTTGCACTAGATGTTCAACAACTACATTCTTAATGACCTCTTTAGTCATCTGAGACGTGATGGGAACATCAAAATGTTTAGCGATGGCTTTCCATTGGTCCTTCTTTATATTAGCATATTTAAGTTGTTCCAGAGAAGGGTCGGCACAAAATCTTCAACGTTAAACTGAGCGGAAGCCATATTAAATAGATGTTAAACCACAACAAAAAAAATGATAAGCGAATTACTTAAGTGAGGAACTTGGCAGAGTGATAATAAAGGCAACCTTGAAATTACCTAGATTATACTTAAGTAAACACTTATGAGTACAATCACTAATGAGGGGTAAACTAGAGTTACGGCATTAAGAGGGATCCGGATTACTCTAGTTACGAGACTTGAGAGTGAGGAGCGAATTGTACTGAGACTTGTTATTGATAAGGAGGCGGATTAGTCTGAGAGACTAGTTAAAATGGCCGATTCTAACTAGCGAGAAAAATGATCCGCGAAGTGAGGGCTTGAGGGTTCGCATGAACATATGATGATCCCAACACTTGGATAACACTTATTACACACCTGCCTATGTGCAAAAACTAGAGATAAGTGCTATCGGTGAACACGCCTTTCTACCTGGTTTCCTGCTCTACCACTGCTATGCGATACCAATGAAAGTCACGAAGCACGTTTAACCCAAAAGGAGCCACTTGAACGCACAAAGGTAAATTTAAACCACACGCAGAGTAAGTCACAGAAAAAAACACATCAGAGTCACAACACCACAGAAACACAAGCAATCACAGAAAAAGTCACTGGAAAAATGGAACACTGAACATGGGTTATAATGGTCCTGTCACGGTCGCCAATTGTTACGTTCACCGGTTAAACTGGTAAGATTGGCATCGGAGAGCCGGTGAACAATAACAATAAAAAAACACTGCAGGTTCAACTAGTGAGGAAATGCAAATGGGGGTCACTTTAAAAAGCTACTTTAATAACCCATAATGAAATTGACACATATATAACAAGAAACATGAGACACAGATATATAACATGAAACACAGGAAAATGACATACACATATACATATAACACAGTAATAAATACAACAATAAAGAACCCAACTTAATACCTAACAATAATCCTAATCCTATATAGAGGCAATGTGGAAAACACGGACGAGGGAAGTGATACTTATGCGGTGTCGCAGTGGTGAAATGCTGGTGATGGTTGATCCCACGGCAGAACCAAGAGGCGATGTGTTCACTGGTTGAGGCTTGCATCTCAACTGCCAATCCAGAAAACCAAGAGCTGGCTCAACACTTTCGGTTGAGTCGAAAGGGGCCGCGTGAATCCAACTTCGGGACAGTAGCCGGGCTTCATGAAACGGTGACGTGGAAGGTTCACGAGACGGTGGCGTGGCAGGTTCACGAGACGATGACGTGGAAGGGAGGCGGAGAGGTGGCGAACGAGGTAACAAGCGGAGGAGGTGATGGTAGTAATGCATGTTACGGGCGGGCCGTAACACTTTTAAACTCAAATTCCCCACAGACTTCTGGCATTTGGCCAAAAACATCTCCAATAACTTCACTTCTTCATGTTTCCCTTGTGTATTTCATCCTGATGGCACCACTGCCATCTCATCTGTCTCTAAAGCTGAACTCTTCTGTCAAACCTTTGTTAACAACCTCACCTTGGATGGTTCTGGGTTTGTCCTCCTCTTCTCCACTGACTATTTCATATCGTCAATCAAAATTCTTCTGCCAAATATGGCCTAAGTCTAACCATTTTATGTCTCACGGTATTTAGCAGAGCAACAGTAACACTTTGCAACACAAGCAGTTCTTGGGATTATCCTTCTCAGTTGGTAAATGTGCCAGAATGATTTTTTGTAGGAAATTTCTTAGATGCTCCTGCTCTTTTCCAGATTTTATAGGAAACCAAACCTTACCTACTAGATGTAGATGACTGTAAAGGTCTTGGAGTCAGTGTGGATTCCTCCCTGAAGTTTCACTTGTATATGAGAGAAATCACTGGCAAGGCTGGAGACATTGCATACAGTATCTCAAAGGACACCTACCTACCCTGTGCAGATCTGGTTTCATGAAGGCAGGTTTCATTTCACATATTGGCCCTATCCTGGACTTTGCCTCTGATTTGGTTCACTGGTTATACAGGTGACATTAGGCTTTGAGAAAATGTTGTGAGGAGGTGGACTAAGAAAATTGGTAGTTTTCATGATCTACCATATAGTAAACATCTTGCTAGATTGAGTCTTTATTCCATTAAAGGTTGATCACAGCTGATCTTATCATGGTGTTCAACATTCTGAAAGGGTTCTGTCCTAATTTATGTAGGTCACCTCTTGGTTAGAAATTACAATAGAAAACTAAAGAGGTCACTCTTTCAAGCTTTTTGTTGCTTGTTACAGTGCTATTATTCAAGCTCTGTGTCTGTATTTCCGATTTCCTACGACTTGTCTTATTTAAAGAGGGAGGTATCGAGGCATTTGCTCCCTAAATTTTGGCTGACGCTTTTTTTCTTTGTAGAGAGCCAGCACTCAAGTGGGTTTTTTTTTCTTTTTTTTTTTTTTTATCCCTTGGCTGGCCCTCTTTCCTACATAAAAAAAAAAAAAAAAGAGCAATCGCTTCTTGTCAGCACGGGGCATCAGCATTTAGAATAATTTACCTGAATCAGTTGTCTTAGCTAACTCTGTTAATGGCTTTAAATGGCTTCTCAACATTTCCCTGTATGATTGTGATTGACTTGGTTTGATGTGGTTGTTGGACTGTAGAATGGTGTCCTGTGTTGTTGTCTTCACTTGGGATTGCCAACATGACTACATTTGCTCAGAATATTATGGCAGTGGTTTATGTGATCTGGCATGGAGACGTACTTTTCTCACTCTCTTTCTCAACCTCAACCTTCCAAACCTTGGTGTAACACAGCCATTCCTGTTCCTATACATGATGGAGAGGTGGCTTGGCCCAGTAAAGGAATGTGAGTCTTCCATCTCATGTGCTTTATACTTCTGACTGGAACATTTTGGCTAACTCTCCCAGACCTGCACAGGGACTGCTATTCTAAATAGGCTTTTTTTGCCCTTAGTCACTTTTTCCCCTCTTACATAAAAAGGTCTGTTTTTTCAACTTGTCAGACACTTTCATAAAGAGAAAATATCAGAATCTTTTGCAAAAGGGGGTCACTTTAAAAGCTACTTTAATAACCCATAATGAAATTGACACATATATAACAAGAAACATGAAACACAGATATATAACATGAAACACAGGAAAATGACATACACATATACATATAACACAGTAATAAATACAACAATAAAGAACCCAACTTAATACCTAACAATAATCCTAATCCTATATAGAGGCAATGTGGAAAACACGGACGAGGGAAGTGATACTTATGCGGTGTCGCAGTGGTGAAATGCTGGGTGATGGTTGATCCCACGGCAGAACCAAGAGGCGTTGTGTTCACTGGTTGAGGCTTGGATCTCAACTCCCAATCCAGAAAACCAAGAGCTGGCTCAACACTTTCGGTTGAGTCGAAAGGCCGCGTGAATCCAACTTCGGGACAGTAGCGGGCTTCATGAAACGGTGACGTGGAAGGTTCACGAGACGGTGGCGTGGAAGGTTCACGAGACGGTGACGTGGAAGGGGAGGCGGAGAGGTGGCGAACGAGGTAACAAGCGGAGGAGGTGATGGTAGTAATGCATGTTACGGGCGGGCCGTAACATTTCCTCCCCCCTAAGACCTCCGTAATGGGCTCATGAAGGAGGTGAGACGGGAGATCTTGATAAGGCGTCGGCGATGATGTTGTCCACCCCCAACCACCAGACACAGCACCTCGCAAAGGAAGAACCTGCAGAAGCTTGAAGCGCACATCGGAGGAGACGATGACGAGGAGGCGATACACGAGCCAGACAGCGGTGATGGTGGTGAGAGAGACCAGCCAGAACCAGATGAAAATGTAGATCTTCTCGTTGATGATGTTAACCGCCAGCACACACATGGTGTCGTGGGTCTCGATGGTTCCCGAAGGCCGAACTTCCTGAAGGTGCACTTGGTGACTCTGGGGAAGATGCGTGTCATGGGATCGATGCGCTTCTCGGGGTCCATGTCAGGGAAGTTGATGACCTCCGTGCCGTAGGTGAGGAAGGTGCCGCCCAGGAACAGGTCGGTGAAGTAGATGTTGCCCTCCAAGTCCTGAGTTATGTAATTTATAACCCTCTGGAAGGTGGCGGGAGCATTAGACACGCAAAAGGGCATCACTTGGTATTGGTATAGTCCGAAGGAGTGATGAAAGCGGATATTATTTGGGCCTCGTCCGAGAGGGGAATCTGGTAGTAACCTTTAAGCAAGTCTATAGTGGTTACAAATTTGGCTACTCCTATACTATCTATAAGGTCCTCTATCAAGGGCAATGGGTAGGAGTCTGGCAATAACTTTTAAGATCAGACTGTTGTGAAGGTGTTAAGGAAAGAAACACCTCATCCAGGTTGGACATGATTTGGCTGTTTGAGGGCGTCCTTTAGGTGACGAGAAGAGGAATTCGATGTCGGACTCTTCCTCGGGGGCACAGGACCAGACTCCTTTCCTATCAGACATACAGGTACAGCGCGAGACAAGTCGTCCTCTGGTTCTCTGGAGTGGTAAGGTTTCATTAGATTAATATGAACAAGTTGGGAATCCTTACGACGGTCAGGAGTGTGGACCACATAATTTAATGGACTTAGTTTTTGAGCCACAACATAAGGTCCCATGAACTTACTGTGAAGAGCATTGCCTGGAGTGGGAGAAAAGTAAAACCTTGTCTCCTGGTTTGAAACTTCTCATGACAGATTTGGGAAGAGAATTCTGTTGCATTTTAGTTTGAGATTTGAGGAAGTTTGATTTAGCAAAGATCTGACTTCACTGATTTTATT